>NC_056745.1:615543189-615595689 GCF_019279795.1 Protopterus annectens
TTGTAAACCAGCAGGGAAAGGGAATATTTCTTAATAACCACTACAATTCAATTAGACTGCATTTCAGTACTTTTATTTGAAGCACTTCCCTGTCATCTACATCTCATCGGCTGTCAGTAAGTCAACTAAGAGAGTAGAACAACTGATACATTACACGTTCCATAAATATGTATATATATGAGTATATTGTTTTTACTGTGTGTGGGCCATTGATTTACTGTGGTGCTGTGGATTTATTCTTCTTATTAATCATTAATAGATTCATAAATTCATTCATATTCTAAGGCTACTGAGTATTAAGACCATTAACGCCTTGCCAATACCTTCCCTCAGTATGCACCTCTTTTCTCCAAGAGGGCCATCCTAATCAGTCCTGAAATAAATTTGTGCATACCCATCCAATCATCTAGTTGATGATTAAAGAAAGATAGGCAGTCTCCTAAAAATAAATGTACACAGTTGTCATAATCGTTAAGGCCTTCTCCTTCCATGCACAAGCTTAATGACACAGTTGGCCCAATGATTAAAGTTTTTGCCTCCCAAGCACAAAATACAAGGTTTAATCCTGACCTCTGGCCATTGTCTGTACAGAGTTGTATGTTTTTCCTTGGTCTCTGTGGAGATAACCCCACCTCCAAAAAAATTGTGAATGCATGGAACTCAGTTTCACCTGTGAATGGAATTATGCGCAGCAGCGCATACTCTGGATGCTGCCATCTGAGGAAGAGTTGTACAGTCCAACCACTTTAGGCATCAACTGTGATATGCAGTATCCTCTGAAAGACTCTCCACTGTGTCATGGTTATCCATTAGACTCTCTAAAAATTGAAACTAGGTGATTTGGTTGTGTTGAATAAAGTCACCAAGAAAAACATAGGTGAGGGCATGAGTATTTTCTAGTGATAAGTGGGTTGAGGATGCAGCCTACTCTAACCTATACTAACAATCCATGATAATGGTAGAATGGTCTATGTGTACTTACTGGCTAATGTTTTCCAGTCATAAAGCTCAGCACCCCTGGGTTAATAAGCTACTGGATGGTCAGTGTCCACTTCCTCAGGTTACCTGAAATAGCTCTGTTGAGTGAAAGCTGGACATAAAACTAATCAACCTGACAAACATGAAGTAAGAGTTGCTATTCTCACTATAGGTTCATGGATAGGATGAACTTGAAAGCAGATGACAAGATGGTAAAAAGGAGGCTGGACTTCCTCTGTATCCAGGAGATCAGATGGAAGAGCAGTAGAGCAAAATCCCTTGGCTTGGGATCCAGAGTCTCCTACTCAGGCGAACAGACTAGAATTGGTATGGGGATTGGGGTGAGGGAGAAGGGCTTCAAAAGAATCAGAATTAGTGACAGATTCATGCAATCCGATTCCTGTGTAAAGACAGGACAATATTCATAATCTCAGATAGTGAGGAAAAGAGTGCATTCAACAGTAGTTGCAGGACCTACTAGACAAAGCAGGACAACAAGAGTTGGTGTTCATAATGGGGAACCTAAATGCACACATCAGGGCAGACAGAACAGGATATGATGACTGCCTCTGGTCCACATATGTGCGGCAACAGGAATAAAGAAGGAGAGACTATTCTAGAGTTCTCTCTGCCAAATGGCTTGATGGTGATGAACATAAAGTTCAGTAAGAGATACAGTGACAAGACCACGTGCAAGAGTGGCCAGCATGCAATTCAGCCAGACTTCCTCTTAGTAAGAATCGGATACTGGGGTAGAATCAGCAATTGCAAAGTCATCCCCAGTGAAACAGTCAGCTCACAGCATAAACCACTGGTTGCCACAATCAGCTGCAAGCAGCGGTCAGAGAATGCCCTAAGGTTAGCAGAGGTAAGAGTAAAGATATGAAAGTTGACTGGAGCAAAACCACTGAACTTCAAGGAAATACTCAAGGCTTTAGTACCTCATGAAGAAGAGGAAATAGTCGAAGCTGAAGAAGAATGGCAGTTCCTTAAAACAGCATGTGTGAGGAATACAGAACAGGTATGCAACTGAAATCCAAAAAGTTTTGATATAAAGTTATGAAAGCGCTTAACCTTCCTTGAATAAAGTGGTTCCAGCCTGCTTTTGCCATTCTCTGCATTTCTGTTTTCAGTGTGGTTACTGGTTTGTGGTTTTTGGATGTGAGTTATGTCTGTAAAGGGGGCAAATGACGTGGCTGGTCACCCATGTTCTAGTTTGGAAGAACGTAATAAAAATGTTGGACAGCTTACTTTATTAGTTCAGCATCTTATGGAGCATTGACTTGTGACAGGACCCTCTATTTCACATACAACAAATTTTTAAAATACACCTGAGTGTCTTAGAGATTCCTCTTTAGCTTTACCTCCTTCACAACAGAGGGAGAAAACACTTTCAGTGGAAAATGTTAATTTAAATCATTGGCTATGCTTCTCTATTAACCTCCAATATGTGAACAATGGCTCAGGCACTTATAAAGACTATTTTTTTCATTAGAGTCGGTTCTTTTGCAATGCAGGAAACTTCGATTGGAAAATGCTTTTTTGACTGTGTGCATAAATGTGGAGAGAATTCCAATGCCTTGGATCAACGTATCTACACCCCCACCAGGGGCAGCAATATCCTAGACCTGGTCATTACCAACATGGGTGACTGGTGTTCCACACCAGAGGTCAATTCCTTGTTGGTCAGATCTGACCACAAGCTAATCAGCCTAGACATCCACATCCCACCCCCACCTCCCATTAGGGAAACCACCATAAAAATTTCTCCGAAGCCAACTTCACGCTTCTTAAGACAGAAGTGGCAAACTTCATAACACCCATGCAGACGGACAATAGAGGTGGACTGCTGAATCCAAACAAATGTACTTTATAAGTGCTTACACGAGTAAAATGGATTGTGCTATCCCTAACAGAACCAAGATGCTATCCACCAAAAAAAGGAAGCCAATCTGGTGGTCCCCTGCCATAAACAAACTCTACAACAGAATTAAAAAAACTGTTGCAAAAAAAAGTAAAATCCCATGACTGAAAGAACTCCCTGGTCAGCCTCAGTAAGAAGCTGAGATCCCTCATAAAATCCTCCAAAGATAGTTATGAAAAGAAAATCGCCACTGATTCTAAAGACAACCACAAAGCATTCTATAGTTATGTCAAGACTCTGAAAGGCAACACTCAGATCTGCTCTGAGTTACAGCACAATGGCACTAAATATACAGAACCAACTGATATTGTCAATATCCTGGCAGATAGGTTCACTGCTAACTTTACCCCCACCCCCTAAAGGGCCCATCTCTATACGAGAAGAATGCAAAGTTCCTATAATCACGGCTGCACAGGTAAAAAACACACTCTCCAAAGCCAAGAACACAGCATCCATGGGACCTGACAACATCCCAGGCTATGTTCTACATGAACTACAGAATGAACTGCCATCCCACCTAAGCACCATGTTCAATCATAGCCTCATCTCAGGCTTTGTGCCCACTGAATGGCTCACAGTGATGGTTATCCCACTCCACAAAGGGGGAGCCACCACAGACCCTGGGAACTACTGCTCCATTAGCCTAACGAGCCTGGTCTACAAGGCCATGGAACGTATCATCATGGAACTTACAAACAAAGACATTGATAATCTCCAAACTCTGGACCCCACCCAGTTCAGGTTTGTAAAAAGCAGACCATGTCTCCTAAACCTGATTGACTTCTTTGAAGCAGTCACCAAAGCCATAGACAAGGGTAAGGTGGTTCACACAGCCTATCTAGAACTCGCCAAGGCTTTTGACACCATCCCCCACTCTGGAATTATAGATAAACTCACTAAACTAGGTATAAAGTCCTATGTCACAAGATGGGTTGCCAACTGGCTCACTGACAGAACCCACACTGTGAAAGTAGCAGACTCCAAAGCCGACTTCAGACCAGTGACAAAAGGAGTACCACAGGGTTCAATCCTGGGTTCTCTCCCATTTGGTATCTACTTTTCTGAAGTACAGGCTAACACAGAAGGTCTTTGGCTAATGAAGTTCGTAGATGACTGCAAACTAGGAGCCATAACTGAAACCCCTAATGATGTATTTCTTTTCTTTTTCTTTGCATTTCTCCCCGGGCCTCCGCTGAAAACAGGCTCTGTGGAACCTAGTCGGACATTCCCGGTCAACAAATGTTAAATAAATAAATAAAATAAATGTGGACAGCCTAGAAAAGGGCCTCACTGAGACAGATTCCTGGTGTCAAAGCATGGCCTCAAGTTAAATGCCAAAACGTGCATTGTCATCCCCTTTGGTAAAAACTCTGTACCCATGAGCTACCACATAGGTGGTAGTCTACTTAACACTGAAAGTGTGATAAGAGACCTTGGGACACAGGTGGACAGTAGTCTCTCCTTTGATAATCACATTGCCACAGTAGTCAGGAAATACTTCTACATGGCAGACCTCATCACAAAAGGTTTCTCATCCAGGAAAAAAGAGGTCATTGTTCCCCTCTACTCATCATTCATTAGACCCATTTTAGAGTACAATGCCCCTTTTGGTATGTACCTCACAAGACATCTATAACAACTGGAAAGGCCGCATAAATACCTCACAAAGAGAATTACCAGCCTCAAACAGATGCCCTACGCAGATCGTCTCAAATAACTCCAGCTTTACTCCATCGCATATCTCCTACTCGGGGCAATCTCTGCCTAACATACAAAACTATGTCAAACCCAGAGCTGTTGGACATGCTCCACTTAAAGAAATCCCAAACCCTCTGAGCTACATGCTCTAGGGACCTAAACCTTGTTACCAAAATAAAAGAACATGCTGGAGGGATAGATTCCTGTCCCAGAGACTTTCAATACTCTGGAACAAACTACCTGTCTATATCAAACAAAGCTCCTCATTAGTACTCTTCAAGAAAAATCTTGATGACTGGATGGGAAATAGGAAATTCCCCCCTGGGGATCACCTCTGTGGCTCTGCTCGACAGGTGCACATGAAAATAATTTTCTTGGGTGGTGAAAGCCAGGGTACCTTTTTGGCTAGGCTTGTATAGGCCCTTGGGCTGATAGGCTAGTATCTACCTATGAACCTCTGAACCTGTGAAAGGGCTTCGCATTTGGAAATACCCAAATGGTTTGGTGGATATGTCCTTTCTACACCTTGAACTTTTGGAAATATTTAATAAACAGGGTGGGGAATTGCTTAAAATATTAAGAAAACATAATCAATTTTCTATTGATCACCTTATCAAGGAAGCCGTAAATTTAGACTCTAAAATTAAGAATGATGTTTTGTTTACTGTGCAATGTGAAACTTACTACAGTGTTTTTGGAAGGATTTATTCAGCTATGCATGACATTCAGAACCATAAATGTAAAAAATTTGAAAGAGATCACCTTGAATATCAGGAAGGCAGGGCGTAACCAAAACCAATGGGTAACCAGAGGAAGTGGAATCATGATGTAACTGACGTCAATGGAGATTCCTTCTCATTGGATGGGGAAGGGAAAATTAAACAAATTGATGATGTAGTTCCCTTTAGATCCACCCCCCCCCCCAAGGAGGTCCAAAAGGATCCTGAACTGCAACAACTCTCACCAGAGAAACCACAATGGAGGGCTCTACCAAACGTCACGCTCTCAACAACCTTGGAATCGGGGAAGAGGATGACAAGGAAGGAGATAGAAGAATCCTCGATATCATTTGGAGGAGAGTTGGTGGATATATCTGCCTTTTCAGGTACTGTAACAGAAGCGGTTCCGACTATACTCACTAACGAAAGCGGTGATTTTAAAAGTAACAATTTTTCGGACTCTGTTTTTGACCCCATTTGTCTTCTCATCTTAGCAAAGGACAGACGTTTGTACCTATGGCTCATGCGTATATTGAGACTTTGATTTTGGATCTAAAACTTTATTTAAGAAAACTTAATTTTAAATTATTTAAAGGTGTTGATAATTCTTTGGTGTCTAATGTGTTACGCTGAAGCAGTACATTCAACCCAGTTTTGGCCATGCCCCTCATTATCTTTGAGAAGGTTTATGAATTTAATTTTAGAACATTCCAACAAAGGTAGTAGTGGGTGCATTAACAATCTCACTGATGGTAAAAAAAGGTTACTTAAGGAATTGATGGTTAACAAACAAATCAGGGTTATGAAGCCGGACAAGGGTGAGGGGATTACTGTCATGTCCAAGGGAGATTATTTAGACACGGTGTTTAATCATGTGTTTGATGATGACTTTTACAAACAAATTTCTTTAAATGTTGTTAATATTTCTTACAATAGAATATGCTTTCTTTTACAGGACATGTTAGACCAAGGGGAAATTTCCTACAAAGTATTTGAATTTCTTCAGGTAAAGTTCCCAATTGTCCCACCCTTGTTCGGCATACCCAAAATACATAAAAGTTTAACCAACCCTCCTATAAGACCCATAGTCAGTGCAAGGACTGCTATTACACACCCCATGGCTCTATATATATAGACCAAAAAGTCAAGGAATTGGTTTACAGCCAGCCCCACATTATTATAGACTCGTGGGACTTTTTACTCAAATTGAGAGCAGTAAAATATAGTGAAAGGTTGGCATTTGTAACTATTGATGAGGTCAACATCTTTAATGTAATCCCAAGAACAGAAGGATTGGAAATGTTCCATAATTTTCTTTTAGAAGCAGGGGGTTTTATTAACAATGAACTAAATGTTCCTGATGCTCTCCTAGAAATGGTTTTAAAAAATAATTTCATTTATCTTTATGGGCAGTATTTTCAACAGAAAAAGGGAAGGGCGATGGTGGTGAGCTGTGCCCCAGTATTCACCAACATTGTTTTATTTCAGTAGGAAAAGCATTTTTTTTATTTAACAATCCTCTTGTCCCTACTTGGCATTTTTATGCCAGATACCTGGACGACATCTTTATCGCCTGGGACATGAGTGAGACAGATACATTGAAGTTTATTGATTTTTTACATTCCACCACTTCTTTTTTAAGATTCACCCATCAATATAGTAGGACAGCCATCAATTATCTGGACATCACAGTTACTAAGGATGACTGCAGTGGAACAATACAGAGTACTATTTATAGGAAAAGTACTCATTATAACAGTCTTTTGCACTTTAGCAGCTGTCACCCTATGCATCAAAGAAAGGGCATCATAAAGGGCAAATACATTAGATTAGCTCACATGATATTAAATAATCGTATTTTTATTAATGAATGTGATAAACTGAAGGCCATGTTTTAGCCAGGAATCATCCCTTGGATTTAATAGAAAAAGTGTACAAAGAGGTATATACAAAATGGCAGAAGGCTTTATTAAGCCTATTTTGTTGTCTGATCAATCTTTACAAGTAGGTTCAAGCAAAACAACTGCAGACAATTATTCTTGCTTGTTTATTACTACTTATAGACACTGTGAAAGTTGCTAGAGTAACAGGGTCTGTGTTAACATACATTTTCTAAATGATTTGAAGTCTGAAACTCAAATGTTTGTTTGTCTTTCGGCTTTTCCCAGCAAGGGGTCACCACAGTGGAACTCTGGTCCACTAATGATTGGCAGTAGATGTTTACGAAATGCTGAGGTGCCAGCTTGACACTCAACCTTCAATGAAGGCATGCCCATTTACGCATGTCTTTCAAATGCTACCCAACTGCGGGAGGACATGCAGACTCCACACAGAAGGCACTCCCAAGCCCAGCCGAGAATCGAACGGGAGAACCTCTTGCTGTGAGGTAATAATTCTACCACAGTACCACTGCAGCTTATGAAGTCTGAAATTCAAATATATTTCATTATTTATTGACTTTAATCCTCGGTTCATCCCAGTGATTAGCCAGAAAGTGACAGGTATTATGAGGAATAGACCAAATGTATGAGCCAGAAATCTGGATATTCTGTGAAATTCTGGATGGTTAAGAGGTATGGTTGGAGGGGACAGATCAACAAACATGTTGTATGTAGATAATATGGCATTACAGGCAGACTTTGAACAAGAACTTAAGAAAGGCTAGGGGAATGGTTCATAGGTACATAGGCATAAACTAGGCAAATGACCACTGGGGCCTTAGAGGTTATTCTGAAGAGTGCATGTTACCTAGGACATGATATAATGTTGCCTCTCCATCAGAAGCATACATACCAGATCTGGGATGAATTCTCAATTTCCCACCCACTGGTCCAGGTTAAACTTCAGTAGAGTGAGTAATGGGCTATTTTTCACATGGATGGAAGCTCTATGCAGGCAATGGGAATTTTCTGACATGCATACCTGTCCCTCCAACATATCGTATTTATTTTGTAAGCAAAGTTTTGGTACTTAGATCTCATAGTTCTGATGCTGTTCATTCTCCAGATATGTTTAATGTCTATAGTCTGAGATATAAAAGATTCCTTGTACACCAGGCATAGATGTGAACAATTTGTAGGAAACATGTTACAGAGACAGGTCTTTGAGGTGATCTGTATAGGACATAGTGTTTATATCCTATATTCTTTTTGTGAGGAACTTCTGTGGATGTTCTCTTTGTTGCATGTGCCTCATCAGGTAAATACTGATGGGGACATTATACTTAATAATGGGTCTGAGAAGGGCTGAATAAAATGTCACAATGACCTCCCTGGATCAAGGTGCCATGCTCTTACTTATAAGTTGAGCAATACTGAATGATTTTCTTACTACCTTAGACACATACTGGTTGAAGGCCAGGTTGCTACATACATGTGTCCCCAAACTGTGGTAGAAGGGCAAATTACTAAAAACTGTAGAAAGTGGAGTGCTTGTGGAAAATGAGTGTTCATGTACACCAGTCAGAAAAGAAACAAATTTAACCCAGCAATCAGGGAAAATAGAGAGGCATAAGTGAGATTCAAGCTGCTTTATCCAGCTGTCTTCGTAATACTTTTTCCTGGGGGATCAAAGACATTTTATGATGCAGAAAAAGTTAAAAAAGAAATAAAAATGTTTGTCCAACAAAAAATGAGCCATCAAACAAAGGGGACTGAACTTCTCATTTTTCTTACAATAAAGCTCATAGAAAGACTTTGCCAGTGAAACCTTTTCCAGTGTTCCAAAGTTAAATGATTGAGAGAGAAAAAAAAGTACAGGAGCTGCCTAAAAGAATCAGGAGTACCTTTCACATGAACCAGACTATTGTGCTAGGAAACTGAGATTAATAGGAAGAAGGCCAAATTAATGAAGTGAGACTATAAAGCATCAATCTCATTTATGAACTATAGCTTTACAAGAAAATGTGGCTAAGAAACATTGGACATTTGTTGGATTTTTTAAACTTGTAGGTGGACAGAAAAGCATATATCCCACTTCAAGTTGTTAATGTTTAGAAGAAATCTAAAAAGAAATAAAAAAGCAGTAAGTTAGTAAAAAATGTTTTTCTTAGCAATAGTTGTATAAAACATTTCCTGATATAAACTTCATTTGTATAGTGAAGCAGATTTGTGTACTATGTAGTCAAGGATATCTGATATGTGGGGATGATAGTTGTTTCAGAGATTGTTGTACTTGATAAAAATGCTAAGGTAAGCAAGTACTTTTTAATGTAGACATTAAAATGTTAAATGATAAGAAAAGCTGGGCAAAACTATGTTTAAGTTATTATGCTGTAATATTGGGCTGTGGGAGGAAAGGGTAGGGTGTAAAAGTGCACTGATTACAAAAAATGTAGAGTTGAGATGTTTTTGCTTACTTTTGCATGGGTGAATGATGTAATATAAGAATAACATGGTAAATGGAGTGAGAAATAATGTGTCTCTTGCATATGTAATGATATTAGCTTTTTTCCTTTACCAAATAAATATTCAGTGTAAGTCTGCAGCTGAATGCAGGTGTACCTTCTGTTTTTATGTTTCCATGGAGACAAGGTGACTATAGGTGCAAGGCAACTAATCTTGAGAGCTCTAAGCATTGTTTTTGTGGGAAATGTAAAATTAAAAGGTGCAGGGGCAAGCATCTCAGTAAAAATAATAGTCTGAATTATTGGAAGTGAATAAGAGATAGCTTTCCTTGCAGCCTAAATATTTCAATAGATTTACTAGAACAGTGTATAATTAAATTTTGTTTAAAGATAGCCAGTGCACATTTTTAAGACTAAAATGTGATGTTTTCTGAAAGCATACAGACTGTTTTTCAAATCTCTAAGAAGAGTAGAGATAAGAAAAGAACAGACAGCAATTAGTGCAAGTGGGAGAACAGAGTGTAACATGCTGTTTAGCATGGATAACCTTAATTTTGGATTAGGTAATGCCTGTGGATAAAGATGTCAATTTGGCATACTTTTTCCTATCAGGAGAGTTCAATATTTAAATATGAACATGGCTTTGTGTGTTTGTTTTAATTGAATGGGCTCTGTGGGTGTTCTGGGGTTATGGATTTGTTTTTTGCTTGAGGGGTTTCATTAGATTAAAAAGACTTAAAAAATGTGGCATACTTTCAAAGGCAAATGACAAGAAACAACTATATAAAATATCAACCTGCAAAACACTGGTGTGTGAATGTAAAACAAAAGTTGGAAATAGACATTTTAAAATGCTATCATGTATAACAGGTGGGAATAATAACTTCTTATCATAATGGTTACATTATCCATATTATTTTGGGATATAAATGGGCTCACAGGAAGAGACAAAAAGGTAAAAGCATTGAATTATATTAAGAAAAGTGGAATGCAAATAATAGTGATATAGGAGACACATTTTGGAAAGAAATGAGCATGAGAATTAGATAAAGAAAGGATTTCAGGATGGATATATTCAGTATAATATCAGGGACAAATGAAAAGGGGAATAATTATACTAATTGCTAGAGGAACTCCAATATTGAAAGAAAAGGGAAAAAGATAATAATGGTAAATTTATGGTAGTAAGGGGGCACTGGTTAATGAGCAGGATTGTGCTGGTATATATTTATGTTCCACCTCTAGCTGCTATCATGGAGCTTAAGAAAATTTCAGTACAAGCTAGAAATGAGGAAAGACTCCAGTTGAGCATTCCTAGATGTGGATAAAGCATATAACAAGGTCCAAAGAAAGCTGATTTGAGAAGTCCTGTGATGGTTCATAGTCCCCAAAACTTTGGTAAAATCAGTGCAAGCTATGTACAAGGAACCAATAACACAAGTACATGCACTTTTCTAAGTCATAATGGGGTCAACAGTGGGAAGGGGTATGCATCTGGGACCAGTTCTGAGACCATTGCTATTCATGCTTGTGAAAGACTACATCAGCAAATAGGTAGGATGCATACCTTTCAACCTCTTAAAGTAAGAAATTGGACAAATCCTCACAAAAAAGGGGTGGAAAAAGACTCAAAAATAGGGACAGATTTTAAATATTGCTCTTAGACAATGTGAAAGTTGCTAGAGTAACAGAGTTTGTGTTAACATACATTTTATAAAGGATTTGAAGTCTGAAACTCAAATGTATTTCATTATTTAGTGACCTCAATCCTCAGATCATCCCAGTGATTAGCCAGAGTGTGATAGGTTTTATGAGGGAGAGACTAAAAATATGAGCCAACAATCTGAATATTCTGCGAAATTCTGGACAGTTAAGATGTATGGTAGGAGGGGACAGATCAACAAAGTTCTTGTATGTATATGATATGGCATTACAGGCAAACTTTGAACAAGAACTTCATAAAGGCTAGGGGAATGGTTCATAGGTTAATAGATATATACTATGCTAATGATGCCTAGGGCCTTAGAGGTTATTCTAAAGAGTGTATATTACCTAGGGCATAATTTAATGGCTGCCTCTGCCCATTAGAAGCACAGAGGGAAGATCTGAGGTGAATTCTCTATTTCCCACCCACTGGTCCAGGTTATACTTATTTAGGGTTAGGAACTGAATTCTTCACAAGGATGGAAAGTTGTTCCAGAAAATGGGAATTCTCTGAGTTATATAACTGTCACTCCAACAAACCCTGTTTATGTTGTAGGCAATGTTTTGGTACTTAGAATTCATAGTTCTGATGCTCTTCATTCTACAGACATGTTTAATGTCCATTGTCTGGGATCCAAAAGATTCTTTGTATACCAGGCATAGATCTGAGACACATTTTCTTGTAAGGAAACATACTATAGAGATAGGGCATTGAGGTGATCGGTATATGACATAGTGTTTGTATCCTGCATTCTTTTTGTGAGGAACCTCTGTTTCATTTGTTGCATGTGCCTGATCAGGTAAATACTGAAGGGGACATTATACTCAATAATGGGACTGAGGATGGTTGAATAAAATGGCACAATGACCACCCTGGCCAAGATGCAATGCCCTTTCTTATAAGTTTAGCAATATTGAATGATGTTCTTACTACTTTAGACACATGCTAGTTGAAGGCCAGGTTACTACCTACATGTGCCCCCAATTGTGGTAGAAGGACAAAGTATTAAAAATTGGAGACAGCAGAGTGTTTGTCGAAAATGATTGCTCACTGTATACCAGTCAGAAAAGAACCAAATTTAGCCCAGAAATCAGGAAATGTTGAGAGGCATGAGAGAGATTCAAGCTGCTATATCCAGCTGTCTTATGAATACTTTTTCCTGGAGAATCAAAGACACTTTTGATGCAGAACAAGTTAAGAAGGAAATAAAAAAGTTTGTCCAACAAAAAGTAAGTCATCAAAGAAACGGGACGCTGCTTGTCATTATTCTTACAATAAAGTTCATAGAGAGTATTTGCCAGTGAAGCCTTTTTCATTGTTGTAAAGTTAAATACTTGAGAGACAGAAAGAAGCACAGAAACTGCCTAGAAGAATTGGGAGTGCCTTGCACATGAAACAGACCCTTGTTTTAGGATGTAGAGATGAATAGCATGAAGACCAACAAAACTGAAATTAGTGAATAAATGTGAGACTATAAAGCATCAATAACATTTGAGAAAGATAGCTTTACAAGAAAATGTGGCTGAGAAACATTGGACTTTTGTTGCCTTTTTAAAATTGTGGGTGAATAGAAAAGCATATATTATACTAGAAGAACTATACTAGAAGAACAATAAAAATAAAAAAGTAACAGTGAGTAAAACATTTTTTTCTTAGCAGTGTTTGTATAAAACATTTCATGATATAAACTGCATGTTGTATAGTAAAGCAGATTTGTGTACTATGTAGTCAAGGGTATCTAAAATGACGGTATGATGCTGAGTCATTTCAGTGATTGTTGTACCTGATAAAAATACTAAAGTAAGCAGGTACTTTTGTAGTTTTAAGAAATGCAGGCTTTACAATGTAAAATGAGAAGAAAGACTGGACAAAAGTATGTTTAAGTTAATATGCTATAATCTTGAGGTGTGAGGGTGAGGGATAAGGTGTAAAGTCCATTGATTATAAAAAATGAGATATTTTCTCTTAATTTTGCATAGGTCAATATTGGGATTAATGCCCTTGGTGTAATCTAAAATCATTTTTTTGTGTAAGCAAGTGGGTGTGAGAAATTATAATAACATGGTAAATGCAATGTGAAGTGATGAGTCTCTTGCATATGTAATGATATTAGCTTTTTTTTCCTTTACCAAATAAATGTATGGTGTAAGTCTACAGTTGAGAGTAGGTGTACCTTCTGTAGTTATGTTCCCATGGAGAGAAACTGACTATAGGTGCAAGGAAATTAATTTTGAGAGTTCTGAGCATTGTTTGCAAAGGAAAATGTCAAATTAAAAGGTACCAGGGCAAGCAACTCAGTAAAATTAAAAGTTTTAAATTATTGCAAGTGAATAAGGGATAGCCTTCCTTGCAGCCTAAATACTTTGATGCATTGACTAGACTGGTGTATAATTTAGCTTGATTTTAAGGCTAAAAGTTAATGTTTTCTGAAGGCATACAAGCTGATTTTCATATCTTGCTGGGGAGTAAAGATAGGAAAAGAACAGACAGCAGTTAGTGCAAGTGGGAACACAGACTGCAACATGTGGTTTAGCCTGGATAACCTTAATTTTAGGTTAAGTAATGCCTGTGGGTGCAGCTGTCAAGTTGGCATAAATGTTACTATCAGGTGTGTTAAACTTCATTATTTAAATATGTACATACTTGTGTGTTTTCTTTAAGTTAATAGGTTCTGTGGGTGTTCTGGATAGGGTGATGTTTTTGTTTCTTTTCTCTCTCTTTTTTTTTTTTTTGCTTAAGAGTTTTCATTAAAACAAAATGTCTTGAAAAATGTGACAGAGGTTCAGTGGCGGCTGGATGGGTATGGCCAATGGAAAGGGGTGAGCCCAATTAGAAAGGGGTGGAGTTATGTTCAAAACCACAAAAACTGGGACTTTAATTAAATATGCTGCCCAGGATGCCAAGCTGTCATTATGAAAGCCCAATCAAAAGAAAATGAAGTGGAGAAGAAAAAAATATTTTATTGCATTGGCTACATGACAGCTTACTTAATATCTAAATGGAAACAAAAAGGTTGTGAGGCATGAAAAAATAAATTACTTTTTAAATACATTATTGGAAAGCAAGTCGAAATCAAGTATAAAAAACAAGCAGCACTTGACTCAAACCAATTTTTCTTGCACTGCAGTTCTAATTATAATTTATATTCATCTTTATAAAAGTACCAAGTAACATGCTGGAAGTAGCAATCTCTGTGATACCGATTACCCCCACTTGTAAAAATGTTTCTTATACAAAAAAAAACCTGCTGCCTGACAACAACTATCTACTTGTTTCATGGGGAAAACATGATCAAAGTAAAAAATGAACAGCAAACAATGAACAACCTCAAAATAAATTGCTTAAAGGATTACTGCACGTTATGGACCACACATGATAGACTGGCATTCTGTTTAGTTTATGGCTAAAGCCTACAAAGATGATTACAAGTCTCCAACAAATGTAATGAGCATCTGAAAATACTGTAATCCTGTCCTTTATTACAAATACTGCCATATGCATTTCAATACCTAAGGCTCATACATTATCTAGTTATGTAAATATACTCTGCATGGCAACAACAAAAAGGCTTTCAATGTTGATAATTCTTTAACAGTATGCTTATTAAAGCTTACTTGCATCTTATAATCTCAGACAAGCTTACCTGATGGTCATTAAAGCATTACTACTTAAACACAGAGCAACAGCACTGCAACAATATGTATTTTCGGAATAAAAAGAAGCATAAATCAGCAGTATAAAAATATGACAGAAAACCAAAATATTCTGCAAAATCAAGGACAGATGAAAAGCCACTGTAGTACTAGTGTCTATCCTCGATGGGGGGATACCTTGGATGGGCGAATACTTTGCACACTTACACTGCATAACTGCGCCTTGCCTTGCTTGGACACATCCAGAGTCACTACATGGGGGAGAGGGTGCAACAAGTATGTCACAATTTGAAATGTCTCTGGCTGACGGTGATGGCCCTGACACATCTGTCATACCTCTCAACCTCTGAGTCAGAAATCTAGAAAAATCCATAAATAGAAGTGGTACAAAGGCCCAAAATTAAAAATAACTTTTAAATATAATAAAAGCCCCCCTCCCTCCAAAAAAGGAACACATTTTAAACATTGCTTGTATAATCTTGGAAAGTTGCTACAATAAAATATGTTACCACCATGCATTTCACTGCCAAGACTTGAGCCCAGGACCCTGTGCACTACAGTCAGAGCAACATATCACTATGCCATATAAGCTGTTTCTTGAAAAGCAGGAAGACTGAAACTTAAATGGTTATCATTTAGTCAATTCAGTTCTCACAATAGCTCTCAACCTCTTAGCACAAAACACCTGGACAAAGCCAATAATGGGGGAATACAGCCCCAAACATATTCAGTGAATTCAGTTCTTACCATAGCTCTCAACCTCTTAGCACAAAAAACCTGGACAAAGCCAATAATGGGTGAATACAGCCCCCAAACATATGCAGTGAATTCAGTTTTTACCAAAGCTCTCAACCTCTTAGCATAAAAAACCTGGACAAAGCCAATAATGAGGGAATTCAGCCTCAAAATAGGGACAATTTTCAAACATTGATCTTATAAACTTAGAAAATTGCTAGAATAAAAGGTTTTGTGTTACCATGTATTTTTTGAAGAATGTGAAGTCTGAAATTCTATTGTCTGTCATTATTTAGTGAGTTCAATTCTTCACCGATTACAAAACTCCAGTAAACTACAGATTTTGTGAGGAACAGAACAAAAATATGAGGCAAAAATCACAAACACACACACACACACACACTTACACACACACACACACACACGCACACACACGCACACACACACACACACACACATACACACACACACACACACACACACACACACACACACACACACACACACACACACACACACACACACACACACACCTTCTGTAGACCTGTATTCCCATGTTCTGATTCCATCAGCGAGAGCACATATACAGCTTCTGAAGTAGACCAGTATAATTCCTGTGTTCTGATTCCCTTAGCGAGAGCACACATACAGTATAATTCCCGTGCAAGCAGCAGCACCACCAGTTTCTTTCCTTGCAGCTGAACCCTATTCCCTTAGAGAAAGTGCAGTATAATTCCCATGCAAGCAGCACCAGTATCTTCCCTTGCAGCTGAACCATATTCCCTTAGTGAGAGGGGGGTATATATCCCATGCAAGCAGCACCAGTATCTTTTCTTGCAGTTGAACCATATTCCCTTGGCGAGCATGCGGTATAATTCCTATGGAAGCAGCACCAGTATCTTTCCTTCCACCTGAACACTATTCCCTTAGTAAGAGCATGATTCCAGGGAGCCAGTCAGTGCTGTCTATTCGTGTATGTGACTGCAGATGCTGCAGTCCAATCTCCTTCCAGTCTATGCTGTTGTAACCACATAGACTTCTGGGCATTTGTACACAATGATGCCTTCTCTGTAATCTGGACTGGTAAATGGCAGTCCAGATTAGAGCACGCATGTGCAGTAGACTCATTTGACATTTCTGTTTCTTTTCATTTTATGGCTGGGGGCTGCAGTCCTGCAGTCCAATAGCATGAACCGCCCCTGCAGAGGTTCAAATGGAAATGTCAATAAACAACTATTTAAATATCAACCTGCCAAACGTAAGTGTGTGCATATAACACAAAAGTTGGAAATAGACATTTTAAAGAGTTGTAGTAGTGTATAACAGGTGGAATAATAGCTTCTTATCACAATGGTTACTCTATCCTTATTATTTTGGGATATAAATGGTCTCAGAGGAAGACATAAAAAGGTAGGAATACTTAATTATATTAAGAAATGTGGAGTGCAAATAGCAGTGGCACAGGAGACACATTTAGAAAGAAATGAGTGTGTGAATTATATAAAGAAAGGATTTCATGATGGATATTCAGTATGATATCAGGAACAAAGGAAGAGGGGAATAATATGCTAATTGGTAGATGCCCCAATAGTGAAAGAAGAAGGGGAGAAAGATAATAATGGTGAATTTGTGGTAGCAAGGGGCATACTGGTAATGAAAGAGGATTGAGCTTGTATGTGTTTATATTCCACCTATAACTGCTATAATTGAGAAAACTTTAGTATAAGCTAGAGATGTGGAAAGAGTCCAACTGACTAATTCTAGACTTGGATAAAGCATACAACAGTGTCCAACAAAAGATGATTTTTGAAGTCATGTGATGGTTCAAAGTTCCAAAACATTGGGATAATCAGTGCAATTTATGTACAAGGACCCCATAACACAGTGGGAATGGGTATGCATCTTGGACCAGTTCTGAGACCATTGCTGTTCATGCTTGTGAAAGACTACATCAGCAAACAGGTAGAAGGCATATCTCTCAGCCTCTTAGTGTAAGAAATCTGGACAAAACCTGACAAAAAAGGGGGTGGGACAAAGGCTCAAAATTGGGACAGATTTTAAATATTGCTCTTATAAACTCAGAAATTTGATAGAGTAGCAGATGTTGTGTTAACATACACTTTCTAAAGGATTAGAAGTCTGAAACTAAAATGTATTTCATCATTTGGTGACTTCAATCCTCAGATCATCCCAGTAATTTGCCAGTAAATGACAAGTTTTCTAAGGAACAGACCAAAAATATGAGGCAAAATCTGGACATTATGTGAAAATCTGGACAGTTAGAAGGTATGGTAGGAGGGGACAGAGCAACAAAGTTTTATGTAGATGATATGGCATTACAGGCAGACTTTGAACAAGAACTTCAGAAAGGGTAGGGGAATGGTTCATAGGTTCATAGGTGTGCACTTGCCTAATGA
This sequence comes from Protopterus annectens, assembly GCF_019279795.1. Taxonomy (NCBI): domain Eukaryota; kingdom Metazoa; phylum Chordata; order Ceratodontiformes; family Protopteridae; genus Protopterus; species Protopterus annectens. The sequence continues at coordinate 615,561,364 of NC_056745.1, forward strand.
CCACTAGGGCCTTAGAGGTTATTCTAAAAAGTGTGTGTTACCTAGGGCATGATTTAATTCTTGCCTCTGTCCATCAGAAGCATAGATGCTAAATCTAGGATGAATTCTCGATTTCCCACCCACTGGTTCAGGTTACATTTCAATAGTGTTAGGAATCGACTTATTTTCATATGGATGGGAAGTCTATTCCAGGCAATTGGAATTCCCCGAGATATATACGTGTCCCTCCAACATATCCTATTTATGTAGTAAGAAATGTTTTGCCACTTAGATCACTTAGTTCTGATGCTGTTCATTCTGCAGATCTGATTAATGTCCTTCAAACTGAGATCCAAAAGATTTCTTGCATGCCAGGCATAGATCTGAGTAGTCCTTAGGAAATAGAGTATAGAAAAAGTGCTTTGAGGCGATCTGTATAGGACATTTTGTTTATATTCTGTATTCTTTTTGTAAGGAACCTCTTTGGATGTTCCATTTGTTGTATGAGCCTGATCAGGTAGATACTGAGGGGGACAATATAATCAATAATGGGTCTGAGGACGGCTGAATATAATAGCACAATCACTTCCCTAGACCTATGCCATGCACTTACTTATAAGTTGGGCAATACTGAATGGCTTTCTTACTACCTTAGACGCATTCAGGTTGAAGAAAGGTTGCTACCTACATGTGTGTCCAAACTGTTTCAGAATAGCACAGTATTAAAAACTGGAGACAGTAAAGTGTTTGTGGAAAATGCTTGTTCACTGTACGCCTGTCAGAAAAGAAGCACATTTATCCTAGCAATCAGGGAATGTTAAGAGGCATAAGTGAGATTCAAGCTGCTGTATCCAGATGTCCTTAGACCACTTTTTTTCTAGAGGATCAAAGACATTTTTTGATGCAGAACAAGTTAAGAAAGAAATAAAAAAGTTTGTCCAACAAAAAGTGAGGCATCAAACAAAGGAGACTGTGCTTGTCATCATTCTTACAATAAAGCTTATAGAAAGACTTTGCCAGTGAAATCTTTTCTAGTGTTACAAATTTACATGATTGAGAAACAGAAAAAAGGACAGGATCTGCCTAGAAGAATCAGGAATACCTTGGACATGAACCAGACCTTGGTGTTGGGAGATTGAGATGAATAGGAAGAAGACCCTCAAAACTGTAATTAGTGAATAAATATGAGACTATAAAGCATTAATCACATTGGTGAAGCATAGCTTTACAAGAAAATGTGGCTGACAAACATTGGACTTTTGTTGGCTTTTTTAAAGCTGTGGGTGGACAGAAAAGCATATGTCCCACTTCATGTCATTAATGCTTAGAAGAACACTAAAAAGAAAAAAGTAGCAGTAAGTAAAACATTTTTTTTTCTTAACAGTATTTGTGTAAAACATTTAATGATATAAACTTCATGCTGTAAAGTGAAGAAGATTTGTGTAGTATGTAGTCTACAACTTCTATGGGACCTGAAAATATCCCTGGCTGTGTTCTATATGAACTACCGAGTGAACTGGCACCTCACCTGTGTGCCCTGTTCAATCACAGCCTCAGCTCGGGCTTTCTCCCTATCAAATGGCGCACTGCTACAGTCATCCCTCTCCACAAAAGAGGAGTGACTACAGACCCTGGGAATTATTACCCCATGAGTCTGATATGCAAAGCTATGGAACGCATCATCCTGGACCTAATAAACAAGAATATAGGGGATCTCCAAACTCTGAATCCCACACAGTTTGGTTTTGTGAAGGGTAGATCATGCCTGTTCAACTTGGTCAACTTCTTTGTGTCAGTCACCAGAGCTGTGGATGAAGGGTAAGGTGGTTCATACAGCCTACCTTGATCTTGGCAAGGCCTTTGACAGCTTTCCACTCTCAGGAATCATTTAAAAAACTCACTAAGCTAGGCATCAATCCTTATATCACTAGGTAGGTTGCAAACTGGCTCACAGATAGAACCCACAGTGTGAAAGTAGCTGACGCCAATCAGACTGCCAACCAGTCATGAATGGAGTCCCACAGGGTTCGGCCCTGGTTCCTCTCCTGTTTGGTATCTACTTCTCTGAAGTCCAGGCCAACACAAAGGGACTCTGGCTGACAACGTTCACAGACGATTGCAAGTTGGGAGCTATCATTAACTCCCCAAGTGATGCTGACATCCTACAGAAAGGTCTCAATTAGACCAACAACTGGTGTCAGAACCATGGCCTTAAGCTCAATACCAAAAAATGTGTTGTCATCCCCCTTGGGAAAATCCCAGTTCCCTTGAATTTTCACATTGATGGTAGTCCACTGAAAATAGAAGGCATTATAAGAGATCTGGGAACACAGGTTGACAGCAACCTCTCTTTTGACCACTATGTTGCCACTGTGGTCAGAAAGTCCTTCTATGTGGCACATCTCATTACTAAGAATTCTCCATCCAGGAAGAAAGAGGTCATTGTCTCCCTCTACTATTCCCTCATTAGGCCAATCATTGAGTACAATGCCCCATTTGGCATGTACCTCAATAGACACCTGCAACAACTGGAGAGGCCACAAAAGTACCTCACAAAGAGGATCCTAGGCCTTAAATACTTGTCCTATATGGACATACTCTAAAACCTCCAGCTATTCTCTGTCTGATATCACCTACTTAGAGACGATCTCTGTTTGACTTACAAAGCCATGTCTGACCCAGCTCTGATAGAAATGCTACATCTAAAGAAATCTCAATCCCTCAGCACCACACAATCCAGAGACCTCACCCTTATTACCACAATCAGCAAAACATGCTGGAGGGACAGGTTTATAACCCAGAGACTGCCCATGCTATGGAATAGACGTCCCATACATGTTAAGCAGAGCACCTCACTGGCCCTCTTAAAGAGAAATCTTGATGAGTGGATGGGAAATAGAAAATTCACCATGGGGATGACTCCAGTGGCTCTACTTGACAGAGGCACTAGAAACTAAGGTCAGGTGGCACAATGCCAGGGTAATTCTATGGGCTAGGCTTGTAAAAGCTCCAGAGCCATTAGCCTAGTACACACCTATGAACCTATGAACCTAAAATGAGGGGATGAGATTCATTTTAGTAATTGTTGTACCTGGTAAAAATACTATAGCAAGCAAGTACTTTTTTAGTTTTAAGAAATGTAGACATTACATTGTAAAAAGAGAAGAATGGCTGGACAAAAGCAGGTTTAAGTTTATATACTATAATCTTGGGCTGTGGAGTGAAGGATAGGGTTTAAAAGTGCACTAACTATAAAAAAATGTAGAGTTGAGATGTTTTCCTTTTACTTTTGCATAGGTGAATGGACGAATGCCCTTGACATAATCTAAAAACTATTTTTTGTGTAAGCAAGTGGTCTTGAAAAGTAAGAATAACATGGTAAATGCAATGAGAAGTGCTGAGTCTCTTGCATATCTAATGATATAATTTTTGTCTTTTTTACCAAATATCTGTTCAGTTTAAGTCTACAGCTGAGGGCAGGTGCACCTTCTGTTCTTAGGTTTCCACTGAAAAAAGATGACTATAGGTGTAACACAATTAATCTTGAGAGTTCTGAGCATTGTTTGCTGAGGAAAATGGAAAATTAAAAGGTACAAGGGCAAGCAGCTCAGTAAAAATAAAAGTTTGAAATTATTGGAAGTGAATAAGAGATATCCTTCCTTGCAGCCTAAATATTTTAATGCATTTACTAGAACTATGTACAATTTAGTTTTGTTTAAAGATTGCCAGTGCACTTTTTAAGGCTAAATGTTAATGTTTTCTGAAAGCATACAAACTGTTTTTCACATTTGGGAGGGTAGTAGAGAGAAGAAAAGAACAGACAGCAATTAGAGCAAGTGGGAACATAGATTGTAACATGTTCTTTAGCATGGATATCCTTAATTATGGGTTATGAATGCCTGTGGGTGCTGCTGTCGATTTGGGAATAATTGTTGCTATCAGGAGGGATAAATTTCATTATTTAAATACGTACATAGTTTTGTATGTTTGCTTTAAGTTAATAGGTTCTGTGGTTATTCTGGGGGAGTGATTTTTTTTTTTTTGCTTGAGGGTATTTATTAAAACAAAAAGACTTGAAAAATGTGGCATAGGTTTCAAATGGAAATGACAAGAAACAACTGTATAAAATATAAACCTACCAAACAATGTGTGCATGTAACACAAAAGTTGGAAATAGACATTTTAAAATACTGTCATGTATAAAAGGTGGGAATAATTACTTCTTATCATAATGGCTACACTATCTATAATATTTTGGGACATAAATGGTCTCACAGGAAGAGACAAAAAGGTAAGAGTATTGAATTATATTAAAAAATGCAGAGTCCGAATAATAGTGATACAGGAGACACATTTGGAAAGAAATGCGCATGTGAATTAGGTAAAGAAAGAATCTCAGGATAGATATTCAGTATGATATCAGGGACAAAGGAAAAGGGGAATAGTTATAATTATTGCTAGAGGAGCTCCAATAGTAAAAGAAGAAGGAAAAAAGATAATAATGGTAAATTTGTGGCAGTAAGGGAAATACTGGTAAGGGAATAGGATTGTTCTGATATGTATTTATATGCCACCTTTAACTGCTATGATGGAGCTTAAGAAAATTTAGGAACAAATAATCAATTTTCAGCAGGGAATATTACTTATATGTGGGGAATGGAACTATTTGACATGGAAGACATAAATTCAGTAGTAGAAACTCAGAGAGAATTTGCATATTATTCCTCAAGGTACAATACGTGGGCTAGACTAGACACATACTATATTTCACAGGAACATGTGCATTTCATTGAAAGCTTCACCACACATCTAATAACTATTTCAGACCATGTGCTTATAAAAACTAAGGTAAAAATGCAGGGTAATGACGTAAAAATGAGAGGTTAGTGCTTTACCACCTACTTGTTAAAAATAGAAGAATTTAAGTAATGGGTAGGGAAATTATTCAAGAGTTATTAAGAAAGACTGACATTTCTTCAGAAATTTATAGCTAGTGAGTAGTGTAAAATGGAGTTTAAAAGTATGATTGAAATAAAAGAAAAAGAAATAAGAGAAAATTTTATCTCTGTGCATATTAAAGTGCAACTTAGATCTATGGCTTGTTAACACAACATTTACCTATGGACTACCCTCAGTACTGCTAATGGAGTGAGGCAGTTCCTAAATGTTTTATCTCATATATGGGTCCCCTCAAATTATCTATGGTATGATCCCAGTTATCCTCAATAAAGGTAATATATATATATATATATATATATATATATATATATATATATATATGTGTGTGTGTGTGTGTGTGTGTGTGTGTGTGTGTGTGTGTGTGTATATAAAACATTATAGACCATAAGATGGGTAAGGCCAATCTATAACTTAATGGGATAGGTTATTTTGAGCACAAAAAAGGGAAACTGGCTAGCTTTACAATGGCCTGAAAGGGTAGATAGCTTATTCTGTACCTATCAACTTATGGAATTATTTAGGGGGATTGGTAAAGGCTATAAAGTATTGCAGAATAAGAAGAATCTCACAGAACAAGAAGACACTCAAATACAGAATACTAAAGAGAAAATAAGGGAGTATCTGGATAATATGCATGAGTTTAGAAACATTGCTGTTAATCATCTGTGTTTTGGTAATAATTCCAGAACACAAAAACATTTAGCAAAATGACTTAGGCAACAGAAAGTGGAAAGGAATGTCATCAAACTCACAGAACCTATAACAAGAAAAATAACCAGAGATCCTATAGAGGTATTGGAGATATTTCAGAAATTTTATAAAAAAAAACTGTATAAAGCAGTGAAATGTGGAAATCAAGAAAGAGCAAAAATGGAAATATTTATGTGGGACATAAGTATGCCAAGGTTAGAGGTAGACGAGGCTCAACAATTAACAGTTAAGTTAGAAGAAGATGAGATAAAAATGGTGATGTATACTCAATCTGCCGGAAAGTCTCCAGAAACAAATAGTTTTCCTGTGGAAGTTTGGAATCTAGGAGGTACAAAAGTGATAAAGATCTGGAAGATTTTGTTTAACGGTGTTTTAAAAAAAAGGGGAAGAGCTAACATCCTGGAAGAAAGCTGAGGTGTTTGTGGTACCTAAAGACTGTATAGCTAAGATGATGTCAAAATTGATAGATATGGATTAATGTAATTTTGAGGAGGGGAGCCAAACATTTGACAACATTAATAGAGCAATGATGATCAGACAGTACTCCCCATGGACTATGATGTTTCCAGATGACATTGTGATCTGTAGTGAGAGTAGGGAACAGGTGGAGGAGACCCTGGAGAGGTGGAGATATGCTCTAGAGAGAAGAGGAATGAAGGTCAGCAAGACTAAGACAGAATATATGTGTGTGAATGAGAGGGAGGATAGAGGAATGGTGAAGATGCAGGGAGTAGAGGTGGTGAAGGTGGATGAGTTTAAGTACTTGGGATCAACAGTTCAGAGTAATGATGAGTGTGGAAGAGAGGTGAAGAAGAGAGTACAGGCAGGATGGAGTGGGTGGAGAAGAGTGTCAAGAGTGATTTGTGATAGACGAGTACCAGTAAGAGTGAAAGGGAAGGTCTACAAGAGGGTAGTGAGACCAGCTATGTTATATGGGTTGGAGACAGTGGCATTGACAAAAAGGCAGGAGTCAGAGCTTGATGTGGCAGTGTTGAAGATTTTAAGATTTGCACTGGGTGTGACAAGGATGGACAGGATTAGGAATAAGTATATTAGAGAGTCAGCCCAGGTTGGAAGGTTTGGAGACAAAGCCAGAGAGGCAAGATTATGTTGGTTTGGGAATGTGCTGCGGAGGGATGCTGAGTATATTGGGAAAAAGATGCTAAGGATAAAGCTGCCAGGTAACAGGAAAAGAGGAAGGCCTAAGATAAGATTTATGGATGTGGTGAGAGAGGACATGCAGGTGGTTGGTGTGACAGAGCAAGATGCAGAGGACAGGAAGAAATGGAGACAGTTGATCTGCTGTAGTGACCCCTAATGGAAGCAGCCGAAAGAAGAAGAAGAATAGAGCAATGATGATTCAGAGTAAAACAGTTTAATAATGCTGTTGTTAGTGGGTCATGACAAAGAGAAATCATTCAACAGAGTAAGCTGAGATTCTATAAGTAGAGCAATGGAAGCATTTGCATTCCCTCAAACAACAATATGGTTAATTAGGAGGATATATGGGGTATCAAAGTCAAGAATTAAAAGTGGGAGGGTTCCTCTCTGATACATTGTGTCTGAACAGAGGAACCAGGCAGATATGTCCTCTTTCTCTGTCATTATTTGCTTTATGTTTAGGGCCATTGGCAAAGAAAATAAGCAACTCAGAAATTCAAAAATATAATTGCTATGGCACTCAAGAAAAGTTGTCTTTATTTCCAGATGATATTATTTCGCATCTGACAAATTCGGGAAAGGACATCTCAGTGTTTGGAACATTTTGAGACAATTTCAAGTCTTTTTGGGGTATAAAATTAATAAAGATAAAACAAAGGCTATAGCTGTAAATTACGTACTCACACATGAATTCATTCAGCAATACCCATATTTATGAAGACACTATAAAATGAATTATTTTGAAATATGGATGAAAATGGCTTCTGTTATGGCAGCTGAGGATGTGTGGGAAGAGACTAAATAGAAAGATAATGCAAAACTGAGAACTCTTGTTTATGGATATGGATAGGAAGATACAAGTAGTAAAAATGTTTTAGTACTTTTAGTTTTATATACAGGTCAGACATATTTTTATTAACCAGAGGAGAAGTTGTAGGCAATAATTAATAAAAAAAATGAAGGAATTTATCTGGATGGGCAGGGGGCAACGAGCAAATGAGATAAGTTGATCCTTCCAATAGAACACTTTGGTTTAGGAAATTTTAGAGCTACACAATTTAGGTTCATATAGGTTCATAGGTTCATATGTAAGTACTAGGCTATTGGCCCAAGGGCCTAGGTAAGCCTAGCCAACAAGGTTCCCTGGCTTATGCCGCCCAAGAAAGTTAATTTCCTGAGCCCCTGTTGAGCAGAGCCACAGAAGTGATCCCTGGGGTGTATTTTCTATTTCCCATCCACTCATCAAGATTTTTCTTGAAGAGTGGTAATGAGGAACTTTGCTTGACATAAATGAGTAGCTTGTTCCAGAGTATAGGAAGTCTCTGGGACAGGAATCTATCCCTCCAGCATGTCCTGCTTATTGTGGTGACAAGGTTTAGGTCCCTAGAGCGTGAAGCTTGGAGGGATTGGGATTTCTTTAGGTGTAGCATGTACAACAGCTCTGGGTTTAACATAGCTTTATATGTTAGGCAGAGATCTCCTCAGAGTAGGCGATATGCTACAGAGTAAAGCTGGAGTTGTTTGAGATGGTCAGTGTAGGGCATCTGTTTGAGGCCAGTAATCCTCTTTGTGAGGTACTTCTATGGCCTTTCCAGCTGCTGCAGATGTCTTGTGAGGTACATTCCAAAAGGGGCATTGTACTCTATAATGGGTGTAATGATTGCCAAGTAGAGGAGAACAATGCCTCTTTTTTCCTGGATGAGAACCCTTTTGTGATGAGGTGTGCCACATAGAAGGATTTCCTGACTACTGTGGCAATGTGATTATCAAAGGAGAGACTACTGTCCACCTGGGTCCCAAGGTCTCTTATCACACATTTGGCTTTAAGTAGGCTACCGTTTATGTGGTAATTCATGGGTACATAGTTTTTACCAAAGGAGATGACAATGCACCTTTTGGCATTGAGCTTGAAGCCATGCCTCTGACACCAGGCATCTGTCTCAGTGAGGCCCTTCTGTAGGATGTCCACATCATTTGGGGACTCGACTATGGCTCCTAGTTTGCAGTCATCTGTGAACTTCATTAGCCAGGAGCCTTCTGTGTTAGCCTGTACTTCAGAGAAGTAGATACCAAACAGGAGAGGTCCCAGGAGTGAACACTGTGGTACTCCACTTGTCACTGGTTTGAAGTCAGATTTGGAGTCTGCAACTTTTACAGTGTGGGGTCTGTCAGAGAGCCAGTTGGCAACCCATCTTGTGATGTAGGGATTTACATCTAGTTTAGTGAGTTTAGCTATAATTCCAGAATGGAGGATGGTGTTGAAAGGCTTGGTGAGGTCAAGATAGGCTGTGTGAACCACCTTACCCTCTTCTATGGCTTTGCTGACTGCCTCAAAGAAGTTGATCAGGTTCAGAAGGCATGATCTGCCTTTCACAAACCCAGATTGGGTGGGGTCCAGAGTTTGGAGGTTACCAATGTCTTTGTTTATGAGTTCCATGATATGTTCCATGGCCTTGCAGATCAGGCTCGTCAGGCTAATAGGGCAAAAGTTCCCAGGATCAGTGGTTGCTCCACCTTTGTGGAGTGGGATAACTGCTGCTTTGTGCCATTCACTGGGCACAAAACCTGATGTGAGACTATTATTGAACATGGTGCTTAGGTGGGGAACCAGTTGGTTCTGAAGTTCGTGTAAAACGCAGCCCGGGATGTTGTCCAGTCCCAAGGATGCTGTGTTTTTGGTTTTAGAAAGTGAAAGTGCAGCTTTTACCTGCATAGATGTGATTACAGGGACTCTGCATTCTTCCTGTATAGATATGGACCATTCAGGGAGTGGGGGGGGGGGGTAAAGTTAGCACTGAACCTATCTGCCAGGATGTTGGCAATATCAGTTGGTTCTGTAATTTTCTTGCCATTGTGCTGTAACTCAGAGCAGATCTGGGTGCTGCCATTGAGATTCTTGACATAGCTATAGAATGCTTTGTGGTTGCCCTCAGAATCAGTGGCAATTTTGTTTTCATAGCTAGCTTTGAAGGATCTTATAAGGGATCTCAGCTTTTTACTGAAGCTGACCAGGGAGCTCCTACACTACTTTTGCAACAGTTTCTTTCTTCTGTTATAGAGTTTGTTTATGGCAGGGGACCACCAGATTGACTTCCATTTTTTGGAGGATAGCATCTTGGTTCTGTTTGGGATAGCATGAGCCATGCACTTGTGTAAGTGCTTATAGAGTGCACTTGTGTAGGATTCAGCAGTTGTAACTGTATTGTCTATCTGCATGGGTGCCATGAAGTTCATCATTTCTGTCTTAAGAAGCATGAAGTTGGCTTTGGAGAATTTTTTTTACCATGGTTTCCTTAATGGTGGGTGGGGGCAGGATGCGGATATCTAGGGTGATTAGCTTATGGTCGGATCTGACCAACGAGGAGTTGACTTCAGGTGTGGAACACCGGTCACTCATGTTGGTAATGACTAGGTTTAGAATACTGTTGCCTCTTGTAGGGTTGTGGATAAGTTGATCAAGGGCATTGGAATTTATGATTTCCAGAAAGCGTTGAGTGAAGGAGTTGGTACATGAATAGCTTTCCCAGTTAATGGTGGGGTAGTTGAAATCACCCATTATTAGGGTATTTGGTTGAACCCTAATACTTTCCAGTATATCAAGAAAAGAGGAGTGGGAATCCTGGGGCATGGTGGGGAGTCTGTAGCAAACTACAATTTGGATTGCAGTTTTGCCCAGAGTTACTTGCACTTGGATAACCTCGGATGCATTATCCTGTGCAACTAGCCTGTAGGTGTGGATATCCTTAATGAATATGGACACACCTTCACCTTTGGTGTTCTGGTCCTGGTTAGATGGCTGAAAAGTGTGGTATGAGTTATAGCCTGATAATTTAGGGGTGCTCTCTACAGCCTTGAACCAGGTCTCAGTCACTGCACAGATATTAATGTTCTCCATTTTAAGGAGTGCCTCGAGTGAGTGCATTTTGAGATTTAGACTTCTAGCATTGAGTAGCATTACCCTCAGTTTTTTCTAGCCTGCTCCTGTTAAGGTGATGAATTTGTCATTTGAACCTTGCCTAAAAAAGGCACTATAGGGGTGGCAAGTCCCTTAGCCAGTATCCGGAATTGTCGACCATGTTGTCCCAGGCAGACAGATACTGGATCCCCTTAGCATGACACCAGAAGCTTACCAATTGTTGAAGTCAATTATTTTGTCCTTGTACTGCGGTATCATTTTTGGTGATGGCAGGATGGTACTCAGGGCTAGGGTCATACCTGCCTGGGCTACAAGAATGGAGAGCTCTTCCATGTTTCTTTTCATGTAATTCATGTAGGTACATCTCAGGTCATTCATACCAACATGGACAATGACAGAGTCATATTTGTACTTGTGGAGTGATTTGAGTGCATGGGTTATGTGGCGGATCATGAAACCTGACAGGCAGCTGACAGTAACCTTCTTTTTGTTTAGCTTGGTGAGTGGGACACCAGTGTGCCTGAATATAGAGTCACCTATGACTAGTGTGTTGGGTACGTTGTTTTGCCTTATGGGCTGTAGTTTATTGGCACACTGAGTCTGTGGGCTATGTGTCACTTGGGTTGTGTTGGGGGGTGGAGGTTTCTTGTGTTTCTGCTTTGGAGGTCTCTGTTGCTTGAGCAGATTATTATTGAGAGCCTCTGCAAATGTTTTTTATGTTTCTATGTGTGGATTTTGGTGGTGTAGGTTTAGAGGGATTATGTCATGAGTGTGGTGTAATGCAAGTGTTTACCTTCTCCTCTTGACTGTCAAGTTCACTCTTGGTTGGAGAGAGCTTTACCTCCAGTTTGGCTAGATAAGTGCATCTCTCACAGGTTGTGGTGTTGGGTGGTAGGAGGAGAGGGTTGTCTGTGTACATGAGGCAATTGCTGCATTGCCCCAAGATGCCCAGATTCATCAGATAGACAGGAGAAAACACTGGGAGCTGACCCTTGGACATGCCTGAATAAAAAACTACTTTCCGCTAGACAAGTGAGGAAAGTGAGTATAAGAGCTGTGTTTCTCTAAGCAAGTGAGGAAAGTAAGTACAAAACTGTCTTCCTTTAGGTAAAGAGAAAGGTTGAGTGCTGTAGTAATTTGTAGCTTATTTGGTGCTAAAAACAAGTTCTGAACAAGTGCTGAGCATGAATAAGCAAATTCAAGTGCTAAAACTAAGAATCTGTACCTGGATCTTGTGGTAGATAGGCTACCTAGTGATTACCACTTTCACTGATAAGCTAGAATGCTTCCCTCCAACACAGAAAGGCTTGGGGGGCTCAGAAGCTTACAAACAGTCCTGGATACAGCAAATCTGTATCTGGACTAGACTAGTTACAGGAAAGGTGGGAAACAAGCACAAACATGGGCTTTTAAACCAGAAGGTTGAAAGAGATGGAAAAACTGCACAAATGGCCAGTAAACTACAATTTCTGGGCCAGAAATCACTCTTGTGGTAGATAGGCTAACTAATGCTCACCACTCCCACTGATAAGCTAGAAGGCTTCTCTCCAACACAGAAGGGCTTGGGGGACTCAGAAGCTTACAACCAGTCCTGGATACAGCAAATCTGTATCTGGACAAGATTAGTTACAGGAAGGATGGGAAACAAGTGCAAATGTGGGCTTTTAAACCAGTAAGTTGAAAGAGATGGAAAACTGCCAAATGGCCAATAAACTACAATTTCTGGGCCAGAAACCACTCTTGTGGTAGATAGGCTACCTAGTGCTTACAACTCCAACTGATAAGCTAGAAGGTTTCCCTCCAACACAGAAAGGCTTTGGGGGCTCAGAGGCTTACAAACAGTCCTGGATACAGCAAATCTGTATCTGGACTAGACTAGTTACAAGAAATGTGGGAAACAAGTGCAAACACAGGCTTTTAAACCAAAAAGTTGAAAGAGATGGAAAAACTACCCAAACGGCCAATAAACTACAATTTCTCGGCCAGAAACCACTCTTGTGGTAGATAAGCTACCTAGTGCTTACCACTCCTACTGATAAGCTAGAAGGCTTCCCTCCAATACAGAAAGGATTTGGGAGCTCAGAAGCTTACAAACAGTCCTGGTTACAGCAAATCTGTATCTGGACTTGACTAGCTACAGGAAAGGCAGGAAACAAGCTTAGAAATTATTTTTTATTGGAAAGTGGGAAGGGAGAAAGGAGAAACAGAAGATAATTCAAAATTAAGGACCTAAGTGGCTTGCCCTTCACATATGTTCTCTCTGTATTAGGTAGAATGAGCTAGTGACACTAGACTGGAATAGAGCTGAACAGATGGGACTGGTAGGAGTGTCTGAAGTCAAAGTATGATCTCACTGTACTCGGTTGAGTGAGCAAATGAGATAGACCCAGGCGGAGTGTTCAAACACAAATTTACAGGAGGGGCGGGCAATTCCAAAGCCACCAAGATTAATACCAGAACAAGAATAGGGAGGGTGGGCAGGAAACTAACTGCAGAGACAGAGAGACCACAGTTTTCTATGAAACAAATAGAAAAATAAATAACTACAGAGAGAGACAAAGCACAATATTCAATGAAACAATTAAATAGTCAAAAAAATAAAATACAGTACAATCTTTAACACTGCAAGTTTGTACTTAACTCAGCTAGTAATGCAGTTGATTGTAGGTATGTAGCAGAAGCCAAACAACTCAGATATTGAGCAGTAATAAATTCAAAGATATGTGACTAATTGTATATATTGTTAAATATAATACAAGCATAAATCTAGAATTCAAAGTGGAAAGGGATGATGATGAAATAGGACAGTCAAGAAATAAGGAGAGAGTGAGATTTTTGTATGCAGATGTTTAAGCAGAAGAACAACAGTCATATGAAAAATTATATTTATAAAGCTGCAGAAAGTATTCTAAGAACTAAGCCAATAGAATAATGGAGAAAGGAGATTTTGCCAACAGGGATGACTGCAATTAGTGATGCAGACAATAGACAAGAAAGAGAAAATCATGGTTATGCAAGCAAATAACTAAAGAGGTAAGGGTAATAGAATGGGAAGAGGCCAAGAAGGCATTTTGACTGCAAGCTAGAGACTGACTTCCCTACCAGGGACTGATATAAGAGTATAGGCAAAGAGAAAGAGATAGTGATATCCTAAGTGAAAGCCCTTCTCTGGAATAAATTTTTAATTGAATCTAGAAGATGAGCTCTTGTTTTGAAAGGGATATTAGAAGGGCATATAAAATATTGCCCAATAACTATAGGAATCAATCAAAGGACGTTTGAAAAGACTGGGAAGAGAGACTGGATAAGTGATTTACAAGTGAACAATGGGAGGAATATGTACGGCTCCCAAGCATGCAATAAAGTATAAAAGATTTAGAATTTTTGCTTGAAAGTGTTTGCATAGATATTTTTCCTACATCAAGCATACTCCAATTTTTTTTTCTTCACGTAGATGGCAAATGTTGGAGGTGTGATGGGGAAGAAAGAGAAAACTGTGAACATATGTTCTGGTAGTGTAATGAGTTGGCAAAATTCCCTACAGAAAACTCTGTCAGAACTATTGGTTGAGCAAATGGGTGTAACTAAGGAAATGACTCTTTTGAGTTGGGGCAAGGGCTATGAATTGTCAAGGCATAGTAAGGTCTTGCTAAGTTTAATTCTGGTGGCTTCCGAAAAGCAGCAATTACTACAAAATGGAAATCAAAGTCTAAACCAACTGCATTTGAAGTATTGGATACTGTAACAGAGACAAAAGGATGGAAGCAGGATCTTTAGAAAAGGATAATAGCAAATGATATAGACTTAAAAGGAAATTGTGGGAATAATACATGCAGAATAATGTTCTGGAGGAGGAGTTAAGTTTAAGGGAAAACAGGTATTGAGCAATTTAAGTAATGTTGGACTGTGATAGTTATACAACAGAACATATGTGATATATAATGTATGTAACTGGGAACAAGTTAATATGTTTTTTTCTTCTTTTATATAAATGTATGTTTGCCTATGTCTTAAGTAATGATTTAATAAAGGTGTTAAAAAATAACTAAAAAGGCCCTATGGTTGTCCTTGGCCTGAGAAGCTATCTTTACCTCAGTATTGGCTTACTTGGACTTAATTAGCCTCTTAGTGGTCTTTTTGGGTCTTACTATTCAGAATTTTAGCCCTGTCTTTTTTTTCTTTTGTTGTACAACCTGTTTTAATTTTGGATTACACTGGGATGGTTTGTTTTTAGAGTTTGTTTTAAGCTTACTTCTGGTAGGTACAGCTTGACATGACTGTGCAAGAGTTTCAGTGAATGATTCTAAATAAGCTGCTGTGTTCTCTGGATTTGAAGGGGATTGGAAGTTTGAGATGTTATCACTTAATAAAAGGTAGCTTTTCTTGGAATTGGTCCTAACCGTTATATGGTTTACTGTGGTTGCAGAACTGATTTTTATATCTAAGCAGACTGCTTTGTGATCTGAGTTTACCAGGGGAGACATGACAAAAGGGAAGTGGGAAAGTCAGTGTTTTGTGAGTACTAGGTCCAATATGTTTGCATCTCTAGTGGGCATATGCACTATCTGATCTAAGGTGTTTGCATTTACAAAGTCCAGGAATTTGTGTGCCTGCAAATTTGGAGTTGTGTAAGATTCCCAGTTTATAGACACACAGGATGAAACTGAATACAATTTTAATGGCAGCAAATCGGGGAAATTAGAAAATCTGAAAGTAAGATAGAAGGATAAATAGTGGAACAAGTTAACAACTTCAAGTACCTGGGAGGGGTGTTAAAAAAGAAGGGAAGTCTGAATGAGGAGGTCAAAGCTAGTATCAAAAACTCTGCAGCCAACAGAACATGCCAAAGAAGCTGAAAAGTAAGGTGCACGAAACAGCGGGGTGACCAGTACTACTGTATGGTAAGAAACCTGGGCAGTGAAGGCAGAGGAATTCAGGAAGCTAGAGGTGATGAAGATGAAGTCCCTCAGATAGATGATAGGATGCACACTATGGGACAGATAAAGAAATGAAGAAATCAGAAGAGAAGCCCAAGTAGCTCCAATTGCTGAAAGGCCAAAGAGATTAGATTATAGTGGTTCAGACTCATATGCATGAAAGCAGAAGACAATTTGATGAGGAAGACTTAGGACAGAGAGAAAGAAGACAAAAGGAAATTAGGGTGTCCAGCAAAGAGGTGAATAGATTGAGTGAGAAAAGACCTGTGACAGTCAGGCATGAATATTAGAAAAGTGTAGTACAGTGACAATGAAATCAAGAGAGATAGTGACATTTGACACAACACTGCAACACCATGTACAGAATGGGAAAAAGGGGGGGTGATGATGATGAAGAGTGAGTTGGATGCTTAATTTGCAAGGGGAAGTTTTGCCCGAGAGGTTTGAGAAGCATTGGGTTGTAAACCTGTCCTTCCACACTGCTTTATTTATCTGTTGGTGAAGATCTAGGTCCCTGGTTCTAGAATTAGTCCAGATATTGAACTTGCAGAGAAACAGGAGGCCCAGGATAAATCGGGTCTCTAATGGCATAGTAAATAAGATAGAGTTCTCCCCTCAACAGTCTATAAGACACTGTATAAAAGGATACATTTTCCAGCCTCTCTTGGTATGTCAGGTATTTTAGTCATGAGATATCTTTGGTTAGGGACTTTTTTGGGTCTTATTAATTATTTGATACGTAAGAAGAAGGAAATGATTAACTCTTTAGACCCTGATGGTATTCCTTTGGCAATCAGCTGGGCTAAATAAAAAGATTTCCTGAAAGCCATTGTCACATGATGGTCAGAACAGAGGGGGATATCAGTTCAAGTATCTAGGTCTCTGACTACATTTTTGTTTTGTAGTAGTGTCTATACAGTATGATGGAGGGAAGGGTTGTTTACCAAAAGTAATGATACTACACTTTGTAGCACTTAGTTTGAGTCCATTTTGTTTCTGGGAGGAGTAAAGGCTTTTTCTCCCCTCTGCATCATCCCACAGCTCCCTACCGAGTGCCTCATGACTGTGACTCCATGTCACCTCCTAACCCCCCTGACATTCTCAGATAGGGCAGAGGCTGGCATGGATCGTAAGGGAATCTTGTAGGTCTCATCTTCAACATTTGCTATTTTTTATTTTTTTAATGACCTACCCCATTAGTCTCCCAGCCCACATGGCTCCTGTGGTAGTGTCCAAGAGGTGGGTGTACAATGGGGATGTGCCGCATTTTCTCCCACTTCTGCAGAAGCTCAGCCTTGTCCCCATTCTGTCCTTCCTTGGACAATGTCTCCCATTAGTGATGTCCTCAGCCATAGCAGTGCTTATCACGAAACACTCACACAACCACCCTCCCACCTCAGATGGTAATTGCCATTCCTCCTTGGTGATCCATCAGATCATTTGGGCTGTAGTCAGGGCTTTATCCCTCTACTCCAATGGAAAGGCCTAGCTTGAGCACATTTTTAGTATTTCACGTGTTTCAGAGTTCATTCTTGGGGGAGGTGGGTTGAGTATCATAGAGTGACAACACCAACCTGAGTTTGCAGTCATCTGCAAACTTAGCTAGGCAGAGTTCTCGGCTTTCTGCCTGAAGATAAGAAAAATAAATACCAAAAAGGAGATCTACAGCCTCTGTAACCCTTTCAAAGAAGTTTACCATATTAAATAGACAGAATCTATTCTTCAGAAAGCCAGTCTGCTGGGGATCAAGTCTAACAAGATTCCTGATATCACAGTTTATGAGGTCACTAATAATAAATTCTACAGTTTTGTAGCTGAGGCTTGAAAGGCTGTTAGATCTGGAAATTACTTGGGTCAATTATTAGGTCCACCTCATCAAGCACCATCACCACTGCTGTATGCCACATATAAGGGACAAAACCAATAGCTAAACTTAGATTGAACAGTTTGAAGAGTGTGTCTATAAAGACATATTTAACACTAAATCATTTTTGGTCTTGGCTACCGCTTTCTGTAAATGATCATTACAAACAACTGAGGGAATAAGGAATTCAGATATTTTGGGGCTTAGCATTTATTCTAGTCCAACTGGATACATGTCCATTTTCAGTGGAAGCCCGAGGAGATCTAATACATGGTAAAAATATAGTTGATAGATAAGTGACAGTAGTTCTAGGTAATAGAATGTAGAGAAGAGTATAGTTGATAGGACCTGAGAGAAGTGTAAAGGATGCAGTTTGTGTGAGGAGTTGTAAAGATCAGCTCGGGTTGTTAGCCAGTGATTGGTTAGATAGTGTTTTAGTTTAGTTTTAAACAGTGTGATGGATGAGATGGGTTCTAGCTATGGTAGTTCTTGCTTCAGGAGTTAGAAATGGTTTGATTCTGATGATTGAGTTGATATGAAAGTCAAATTTAAGTAGGTTGTCAATAGTTATGCCAAGAAGTTTGGTTGTTTGGTCCGTTTAGTTTTAGGGTTTAGGAGGAGACAGTGATTAGAGACCATTGCTCTATGGTGGTGTTTAAGTGAGTGTAGGTCAGCTTGGGTGGTGGCTGAGCAAATTATGAGTAGTTGGTGGTTCACCATATCAAAGGCTTTTGCTGATGAGAGTAGGTTATTATATTAATGGAGTCATATAAGGATAAGGCTGTGGTGGTGCTATGGTAGGGACCTAAGAGATTATTTAGGAGGTAGACTAAGTAAATTGTTTGTGGATACATTTCTCATTATTTAGCAAGGAGAGGAGATAGTGCTATGGGGGGTTGGAATATTCAATCAAAGATCACCCCCTTTGAAGAAAGGGATATGGTTCTATTGATGAGTCAAGGGTAGGCAATAGCTTTAGCTCCTAGCTAGCTGGAGATATTCAGCATTTATTTTGTCGGCTGAGGGGGTAGAGGGTTTCAGTTTTTGAAGTAGGTTTAGAATATGGGAGGTGGGTATGGGTTGTAGTAGATCAGGGTCAGGGGCTGTTTTGTTGTTGGTGGTTAGTATTGTGAGGTAAAGAAGTTGGTAAATGCATTTGCTGTTTGTAGGGGAGAGTCAGGGCTGGAGTCTAGAGGATTGGGAGTTTGCACAGGGATAGTAGTGTGTTAATAGATCTCCAGAATTTTTGTGGTTGGTGTTGGGAGGATTAAGCAACTGGGTATTTTTTTTTTTTATCTTGTATGATAGCTAATTTAGTCCTGTTTCTTATTTGTTTGAAGTTAAGGTGATCAAAGGAGTCTTTAGTGGCTCGCCAGTTAGTCCTTTGTTCCTAGTAAGGATAAGTTTTTTGAGTGTTTGCTTAAGCCATTGTGCTGTCTTAGATTTTATGGGGCATGATGATCTAGAATAGTGAGAAAGGTTTGATTAAAATGGTTGACAGCGTCATCTATTGGGAGGGTTTGTAAAGGTAACCAGTTAACTAGACTAAGTTCATATTGATTGATGGGATGGGGAAATGTTTTTTTTTTGCTGATAAAGCGGATAAGGGAGGTATTGATAGTTGTGTTTTATGCCTAATAATGTAAGTTAGAGAGTGGTCACTAAGGTCATCTGGGGGGGTTCCTGTAGAATACTTTTGTTGGGGGCTATTAGTTAAGATCCAATCTAGTATGGTCTCTTTATTATTGATTTTATTTGTTCTAGTTGTTGAATTAATGGTTTGATGGAATCCATGGAGATTGATATGGGTAGATGGATTAAGTTGTTTGCATGCGTTCCAATTGATATTAAAGTCACCTAATAATATAGTTTCTTGAGGGAGATTGATTGAGAACCAGTTAAGTAGGTTCTCTAATATTGGGGGATTGTTACCTGGGGGAAGATAAGCGCAGATAATATTAATGGTTTTGTGTGGATTAAGGGAGAATTTGGAGATAATAATTTCAGTATTAGTGTCATTTGGAGGGGTTTGAATTGCATAGAAGTCTCGGGGGTGAAACTAGCACTACATTTCTTTACAAGGACATAGGGTCAAAATAGGAGGTGTAATTATGAGTAAGATCTGAGCAGTGTAGGGTATTGTTGTTTAGTTTTATAACATAGCCAAAGATGGATTATTGGGTTGGGAGGGTGGCCTAATGGTTAAGGTGTTTACCTTACAAACACAAGTTGCAGGGTTTGAGTCTCACAAGGGATAGTTGGCTAAGCTTAAAATGGCTCGCAAGGGCAGTTAGCTTAGTACTAATCTATGAACCTATGAATCTATAATTATGTTTGGCTTCTGAGACCAGTCTCTAAGTTTACATGCTCCTTTATTAGACCTGAAAGTGGTCTGGACTTTTTGTAATGCTATTGATATTATTCTTGAGAAATGAGGTTTTGGATGTACTTAATAATGTAATAATGTTAACACAGTCAACTCACCTTACTCTGAACCTGAAATCACTCACAATCTATCATCCAAGTGCCAGCATTAACATTTGCACTGCAAAGGTGGGGTAAGTTCTTTTCTGCTGCATCCTTATGGTTGATGCACGGACTTGAAGAATTATGATCAACATGCCCCATGCTGATGTCTATGAAAATCCACATTGTGTGTGTGTGTGTGTGTGTGTGTGTGTGTGTGTGTGTGTGTGTGTGTGTGTGTGTGTGTGTGTGTGTGTGTGTGTGTGTGTGTGTGTATACGCATACCTCAACAATGCTGTGATTAAGCACAGCACTATCATATTGCATCTCAGATTTCACCTTGATCCTTCTAGATTTACTGATGCCCCTCATAAAGTCAGGCCTGTTTATGAGTATATCCCTTATTAAATAAAAAGTTATGCCTACACAAAGACTTCCTGTCACTAACTATATAGGTTCTAGTATATAAAGACTTTCAGTTGTGAAAAATAAGAAAGTGCTCCTCTTTATCACCCTCTGTTATGAATTTAATAAACCAGTACTATAATTTTAAGGCTTACAGATATGTGTGTGTGTGTGTGTGTGTGTGTGTGTGTGTGTGTGTGTGTGTGTGTGTGTGTGTGTGTGTGTGTGTGTGTGTGTGTGTCTGTGTGCCTATTATGTACATATGCAGACACATCTAGATCTCCATCTCTCTCTGATATATATATATATATATATATATATATATATAGATACATGCATACATACATAGGGTGTAGGGTGCTTTTTGCTTGTATGCTCTATCTCTCAGCACATACATAGTGACATATTGACTTTATATGTATGTATATATATATATATATATATATATATATATATATATATATATATATATATATATATATATATATATATACACACACACACACACACACACACACACACACACACACACACACACACACACACACACACACACACACACACACACACACACACATATATATATATATATATATATATATATATATAAATATATATATAAATAGTTATATATATATAGATATAGATATATATATATATATATATATATATATATATATATATAGATATATATATACATATATATATGTATATATATAGATATATAGATATATATATATATATATATATATCAACATTAAGGTTTCTTAACATTCAGGAAACAATGGAAATATTAATACAGAATGATAAATATAAGGCATCAGAATAATGCTTGCAAAAAGATGTGATTCTGTGTGGTTAATATTTGTTATTTGCATTTGGTCTGTGTTTTACCGAATGTACATTTATCTGACAAACAAAGGGGCATGATTTTAATGTCGATGGTACAGATTGTCCAAAAGTGTTGATGGTGTCAAGACAGGTAAGTGGGGTTGAGAACGTGCGTGTGTGTGAATTATGGTTAGAGTCAGGGATAAGTGAAGGATAGATGTCATATGTTTTTGTGCAAGTTTGTGTATTTTGCGTGTTAGGGAATAGATCTAATGTTGTTTGTGTGTGCGTTTTGTGAATGTTTGTCTGTCTGAGTCTGTCTTGTGTAGTGGTAGTGTTATAGGAAGATTATAATGATGTTAAGATGTATGGTTAAGGTTGGGGAAAAAGGCAATGATAGGGTGAGGGTTGGCACCCATTACATAGGTGGTACAGGTGTCCTCTTTATTAATGGGAGCTAACCCTACCCCTAATGCTGCCCCTTCCCCAGGCCCTAAACCTTCACCTTAATGTCATTAAAACCTTCCCATAGCACTGGCAATATTCAGACAAATTTGAAGCTAGTGTTACAGGTGGGGGTGATTACTTTAATATCTGGTGAAGAAATACTTTTCATTCTCTTGATATTATTGTTTTTGGCTTTGTTTGTGTTCGCTATTGTGCATGATCAAGCTTATTTTGTCAGTGTTTTACATTCAGCATTAGGGCAGTTCAGCTGTGCAGAATAGACCCTTACATTTATAAGTCTGATCTGGGCACAATCAACAACTGTGGGAAACAAATGTGTTGGTATACCACAGTTGTCCCTTATCCCCACTGTTGTTCAATCTTTGAGTAATTATGCATAAGTAAAGAGATGTGGTGCAAAAAGCACTTGTTTTTCAAGATTGATGTGGTCAATATTTCTGTTTTGTAATGGTAAAAAATGGATATTTTGTCCACAGTGAACAACCTAGAAGTTTTGTTACTGTCTGAAACAAAAGCTCTTAATTTTTTGTTAAATCATTACATTTTGGACATTTTGTTTGTGTTTTCTATTCCAGGACCATTTCCATTGGAGTTTACCACATACATACCTTTTTTCATTGAGATTTTATCTGTAATATTTGCGTTTTAATTGTTCTGTGTGTTTCTGTGTATCATTAGATACACACACACACACACACACACACACACACACACACACACACACACACACACACACACTCAGGCACAATATTACTGTGCTTTTTTGTTAGGACACAAATAAATGAGTCTTTGTGGGTTCTGTTCAAGCAGCTTTATTACATGTAAACAATTTACTACTTTTGACTATTGACTCTAACTTTAGTAACTTGTAATCAATTAATGACTGTGATCATGCATGCTTACTCCCTAGCTGCTTCTACAAAATGGCACTAAGGTTGTGCACGTGCACGGGTTATATATGTGCGCGTACAGCCTCGCATGCTCCTTAAAGATACAAGCACACACACTTTACACGCTGATCTACATCCTCCCTCTTTGAGAAATAGACCGTGCAATTATGAGACTGTTTAGCATGCAGAAATCACAGGTAATCCATAGACATGCATTATACAATATTAAACATTTGCATAATTGATCTGTATATTCCTCCAGGAAACAAAATACCAATATTAGAAAACATACTTGCCTGGACTTCCCAAAATATAGATAATGAAACCATCATTCTAAGTGATGTAAACATCAATTGGCTAGATATTGCCCACAGCAATGCCTCTAAAGACATAAATCTTTATAACTTCTCCCAACCTATTGAAGACATCACCAGACCCCACAAAAATAACAATTGGGGCTCCACAACAGACTGGACATTAGTGTCTCACCCTATCAATTTCATCACTGCAGGCATACTACCTAATACCATAAGTGACCACCACCCAGCATATATCCTACGCAAAACTACCCTAACCCCAGGCCAACACCAATACAAATCAACTAGAAATTTAACTAAGTTACAACCATCCATATTTAATGAAACTTGGCTTAAATAAATTGGGAACCCCTCAAATTCCAACCACTTAATGAGGCTGCTGAATTCTTTAACTCAACATTCCTAGACATCCTAAATAGGCAAGCACCCACCCACCAAAAACAGGTAAAACATAACCATGCAAGCTGGCTCTCAATATCCACCAAAGTAGTAATGTCCATAAGGGATAAAATCTGGAAATCATGGCAGAAAAACAAAGACCCCTCAACTCTACTACATTACAAGCAACTCTGTAACCAGGCAAAACATCTAATAACCAGTGATAAAAAAAGCCTAATACCTACATCTAGAAAGCCAACATAAAAATAATCCCAAAATATTCTGTTCCTCCATCCAGCAACTATTACACCCATGCTCTCAAAGTAACCCATCCCCTGACCCACACAAACCCCCCCCATTGAACTTGCTACCCTCTTCAATTCCTACTTCATTGACACCATAGCTAACCTAACCGCCACCTTTCCGACAGTTAACAGCACCACCACCAAGACAGCTGATGACCAAATCATCCCAGAAAACAATCCTATACACAACTCTAACGTAAAATTCTCCCCCATACCCACCACCACAATAAAAATACTTTTACTTAAGGTAAAACCCTGTACTTTGACCACTGACAATCTACCCCCACACTTCCTGCAGCTAGCTGCAAACTCTATAGCTTATCCCATCAACATACTCATTAACAGATGGATTAAAGAATCCCTAGTCCCAGACATCTGGAAAAAAGCATTCATTTTCCCCTTACACAAAAGTGGCACCAACACAGACTCCACAAACTTTTGACCCATAGCATTTCTCTCACCCCTCTCTAAACTACTGGAAAAATGCATCCATGCCTAACTAAACCACCTGCTTGAAAATCAAATTCTATCACCCACTCAGCATGGTTTCAGACCAGGACACAGCACCACTACTGCCCTCTTATCCTTCCTTGATACAGTTAACTGGGCATGGCATTGTGGTAAAATAATCGCTTCACTTTTCCTCGACCTCTCCAGAGCTTTCAATACCATTTCCCACACTATCCTCTCCATTGTATCCACCATCCACATCTCTCCACCTACCCTACAATTGATCAGTAGCTATCTCTCCAATAGGTAGCAATCCATCAAATGGCAACAATCTTACACTCAGTTCCTCAGTACTTCCACAGAGGTACTCCAAGGCTCTATACTTGGTCCTCTCTTATTTAGCACCTTTATTAACAACTTTAACTCCATTCTCCCACAGTGCTCAGTAATCCAGCATGCTGATGATTCTACAATAATATGCACTGCAAATTCCAGCTCTGAACTCCAGCAAATCACCCAGAATGCCCTCACCTGTACTGAATCTTAGATGCTTAACCATCATCTTGCCTTAAATAAAAAAAACTAAACTAGTGATTTTTACCCCTAAGAAAACCACTCCCCTAGATAGAAAACTCTTCACTGTACAGGTCCAAGACAATACCACTATAGAAGTTGTCCCAGACACTAAATTACTAGGCATTATTATAGATGAAAACCTTAACTTTGACCTACACATAAACAACAACATAAAAAAAACACAAAAAACTTGGTATACTCTACAGGCACCAGCACTTTCTTAGCCTCTCTACTAGACATACCTTTGCAACTACCTTATTAACCTCTCTCCTTTATGCCACCCCTCTCCTCACTAATATCCAAAATTCTACAAAATCCAAACTTGATATGCGTTACAACAGAATAGCCAATTTTGTCACAGTGGCCAAATTCTTGTCCCACAACTGTAACTCACCGAAACAATTAGGGTGGCTAGAACTCCCCCACCATCTCTTATTCACCCAACTAACTACAGCATACAAAATAATCTACAGACCCACAGATGGTCTTGATTTCTCAACTCTACTTGCCAAATACCAACCCAGCAGGTAATTAAAATCTGAAAATCATCTACTTCTAAAAGAAGAAAAGCCCACCTTTCCTGCTGGTCAACTCCTCTACTCCTTCACTGTCACCAGACTATGGAACACACTTCCCATTCTGTAAGAAACACAGGCAGCACTACCACCTTCACAGAATTCTGAAAAATCATCTCAACTCTTCCTGGCAATGTACCTGCTACCTCTTCCTTCTCCTTATATGATAAGTAAACTCCTGTGTGTTTTGCTACTAGTGACTGATACTTCATATGTATTTATTTTTTCATCACTTGTTAATACTGGTACAATGTTGTTGTCTTTCGACTTTTCCCAGTTAAGGGTCACCACAGCGGAACTCCGGTCCGCTAATGATTGGCAGTAGGTTTTCACAAATGCCGAAGTGCCAGCTCGACATTCAACCTTCAACAAAGGCACACCTATTTACACATGTCTTTCGAACACCCACCCAACGGGAGAACATGCAGACTCCACACAGAAGGCACTTCCCGCACTCCAGCTGAGAATCGAACAGGAGAACCTCTTGCTGTGAGGCAACAACACTACCGCTGCACCATCGCAGAAGTGTTGATACTGGTACAATAATACTGATTAATATAACTCTGTTAATACCTCTGTTATTGAATTCATTTGACAACCAACTAAATTCCTGCTTTAATGCACATTTTCTGTATATATTACTGTAATCAAACCAACTACATTTCTGCTTTTATGTACATGTTCTGTATATTTTGTTGTATCAAACCAACTAAATTCTTGCTTTTATGTATATATTCTGTATATATTGCTGTAATCACTGTGTGTAACACTGTTTCTACTTCTGTACGAATTAATGTTTAATTTTTTTCTTTTTCTATGTTCTTGTTGGAGCTTTCCTCCCTCGGCCTCCACTGAAAATGGGCTCTTTTAGACCTACTGGACTTTCCCAGTAAACAAATGCAATAAAATAAAATAAATAAACAAATAGGAATGTACAAACAAGTCCACGTTGCTGCGTATTTCACACTTGGTTTAGATACTCATCTATATTTTGTGACATAAAATTGGGAATTAGATTTAGCAACTGGGCCAATTTCTGCAAAATGGTTGTCCTGTGGAATGTTCAAATCACTTTCTGGAATGGAATCAGACTTTTGAACACATTCTGGTCTGAAAACAGTATCTGACTCATTCTTTAATTTAGAGTTTGCATTACAGATACAACGTTATAATTGCAATGATGATGATGGTTCTGGTACAGGAAAAAGATGCTTGCAATTCCTACTATACTTCATTCCTTCGGAATTTACAAAGTAAGATCTTGGCTCACCACAGATGCCTGTAATCTGTCCTATTCGATTAAAACCTTTTGTTGTCTGAATTCGTACTGTTTCTCCTTCCCTCAATGGACGATGTAATCTGCTCGATCGGTCTTAACTAGATTTCTGGATATTATGCTTCTTAAACAATTGAGCCTTGATGGTTTTAGTGTTCTTCAACTTATACTGCAGCAAACTTGAAGAAATAGGTAGTGTAGTTCTAGTTTGCCTGGAGAGTAGTCTTTGAGCAGGTGAGCCAAGAATATCATCATGAAGCATGTTTCTGAGATTAAGCAAATTCAAGAACACATCGGTATTGTCACGCTTTGACCTTTCCAGTAATTATTTTGCACTCTGTACTGCTCTTTCAGCTAGTCGATTAGACTGAGGATATTCAGGACTACTAGTGACGTATACAAAGTCCCATTTTTTTGCAAATTTCTGAAACAACTGGCTAGTAAGTTGAGTACTATTGTCAGGAAAAAGTTAGTGTGGACTACCATGAACTGAAAAATTATGTTTCAACTTAGCAATAGCAGCAGTTGAGGTTAAGTTTGGTATTAGATCAGTCTTGTACCAATTTGAATAAGAGTCTACTAAAACTAGGTAGTGCTGATTGTTCCACTCAAATATATCAATTGCTACAGTAGACCAAAGTAGGTCAGGAACTGAACTTAGCTGAAGTGGTTCTCTTTGCAAATGCAATCCAGTACTACTGCATACTGAATAAGTAGAAAGACGTCTATCAATGTCTTTTGATAATGAAGGACAAAATATTAATTCTCATGCTCTTCTCTTAGTGGATGCGGTTCCTGGGTGACCATGATGTAAAATCTGGATGTATTTGTTGTAAGGAAGCAGGAACAACAATTTTAGGACCTTTGAAAATAATGCCATCTTCCATCAACAATTCTTCTCTGTAAGGAAAATATGTTTGCATTTCAGGTAATGCACTAGATTAGATTTGATGGCCATCTGACATTAATATAGTGATTGAGCTTCTGCAAAATTGGATCAGTCTGAGTATGATCTCTTAACTCAAGTCTAATGGTGGAAAAATTATACACTGACATCACATCAAAGTCAAAATTCTCTGTGTTAAGCTGTTCTGTTGTAATTCTTGGAGATCTGGATAAGGTATCAGCCAGATAAAGCAATTGCCTTTAGTGTAGACCAACTTGAAATTGTACTTTTGCAATTTGAGCATCATTCTTTGTAATCTTCCCAGAGCGGAATGCATAGGCTTCTTTAGAATAGTAACTAAAGGTCGATGATCACTTTCAATCTTAATAGCTCCACCATAAAATAATCATGAAACTTGGAGCATGCAGATACTATTGCCAAAAGCTCTTTCTGAATTTGAGCATACTGCATCTCAGTTTGCATTAGTGTTCTAGGTGCATACGTCTGCCTGCTTGAAATATAACTGTACCTAGACCAAAGTTTGAATCATCACAGGAAAGAACAACTGGTCTGTTTACATTGTAGTATCTTAACATAGGTGGGGTGGCAATTTTCTGCTTAAGGTCTTCAAATACATTCTGGTGATGTTCTGACCATGACTATGCAGCATTTTCCATGTTAGCTCTCTTAAAGATGCTGTTAACTCACTGAAGTCTGGTATAAATTTGCCTAAATAATTGGCCAGACCATATAAAATGGTGTAAACATTGTACATTGTTGGCGCTGACATTTCAAAAATAGCTGCTTGTTTGGTCGGGTCTGGTCTCAAGCCTGTACTTGTGAACAAATGTCTTATATATGTAACTTCTGGAAGTCTGAATTTGCACTTCAGAGGATTGATCTTTAAGTTTACTTCATGTGTTCTAGCTAGAACTTTCTTTTGGTTTCTGTCATGCTCTACTTCACCATTACCTCCAACCAAAAGATAATCTGCTATTATGGCACATAGATAACCCAAAAAAATTTTGCTCCATTGCATGCTAGAAGACTTCACTTGCAGAATTTATTCCAAATGGCATACTTAGGAATCTGTATCTGGCAAACAGAGTACCAAAAGTAGTTAGAAATGAGGATTTGCAATCTGCATCACTTTGCCAAAATGAACTCTTTGCATCCAAAACAGAAGATACAGTGGCATTCGGTATTACAGCTGCAACTTCTTCAACTGTGCACATTGGATGATACAGTCTTTTTAATGCTTTGTTCAGATCTCTTGGGTCAATGCACATTCTGATTTTGTCTGAGCCTTTTTTGTGAGTGGCTACCATGGATGACACCCATAAGTTGTTTGACTTGACAAATTAAATTTATTAAAAGCTTAGATATAATTTGAAGCACTTTTCGTTAGCTTAATAAGCTAACTTCTTCAGAAATAAAGAAACAAGTACATTACCAAGTACAGATATAAAGCGGCATACTATATACACCACCAATCAAGCGAAACCCGCCACTCGATTCAAAATTTAAATTTAAAGTTACAGGCACTTTACAAGCCTCAATAAGGTGACAACAGTTACTTTATAAACAAAAAAGTAATGAAATTGTTCCTATATTTCATTCTTAAACTAATAACACTCAGTTTCTAATAAATTAATACTATGATAGAAAATATATATATATATATATATATATATATATATATATATATATATATATATATATATACACACACATAAAATCAACATATATAAATAACAGCTGGAATAATGTAAAATACAAGCATAATCTATGGCTAGTAAAGCTATATATAATTGCCTAGTAAATAATACGAAAAAAAACTAATATAAATATGCCAACTAAACTTAGAAAATCAGTTAAAAATATCATTGTGATTTAAATAATAAGTGAAAACATCAGCGTTTCAGACTTTTTAATTTTAACACACTGCTAATAGAGCAAGTGTCATTAATAAGCGTTAAGCTTAATCTGCCATTGTAATTCAAGCTCTTCTAGCTTTAATGGTACTGGACCCCATCTTTTATCCAAATAAACATGGTCAATAACTGAGTATTTGAAACTATGATCACTATACCGCTTAACATGTTTGCTAAAGCGTTCTCCAATTTCAGTTTACTGATGGCATATTAACGCTCATATATCCTTTCTCGAAGACGTCGCTCCGTTTTGCCCACATAAAATGTGGGGCATCGCTGGCGCTTCGCTATGTAAACAACCATTTTTGTGTTACAGTTAAACCTAGCTTTAAATTTAATGCTATAGCCATTAACCAACAAGGAATATATATTATACACAAATTTACAAAATTTACAATCTTGGCATTTAAACATCCCTGTAATTTTTGGAGGGACTAAAGATTGTCGCTCAAGTAAATTTTTCAAATTGTGTCCCTTCCTGTAAATAACATTTGGACTTTCACCCATCTTGACATAAATGTACGAAACAAGCCCCAGTTCTTCTTGATAATATCTACACAAAATTGGCTATGTATATTAAATGTGGTTATAAAACTAGGGATAGCGTGATCTTTTATAACAGCATTTACTTTAAGTATGTTCTGAGAAGTATTAATAACTTCTATAGATGTATGTGTAGTACACAGTAAAGGTTGATAAATGCCATTAAGTCTTTTTAGGTTGACTTCACAAATCAAGTCATCCAACAGGCTAACAGGGTAGCCCCTATGTAAAAACATGGATTTTAAGACTTGACATTCTTCCATAAAGTCATTATCCTGGCTGATAATACGAGCAGCTCGCACCAATTGACCTTTAACAACCGAGCGCTTCTGATGATATGGATGGCAGCTTGTAAAATGTAAGAATGAATTAGAATATGTTCTTTTTCTGAAAATTGTTGCTACAAGACTGCCTACTACTCTATTTTTAGACAACCGTACATCTAGAAAGGATATAGCTTCTGTGTCAAAAGCTGCAGTAAATTGCAAAAAGTGTGTTGATTCATTGAATGTTTGTGCAATAGTATTACCAGAATCATTGTCACCCTTAAGAAGAATAAACATATCATCCAGATAACGACTATAGTATGCTATCTGGTCCTTGATCATGGGGTTATTAAATACGAATTCAGTTTCCCAAATAGGCCATTACCAGATTGGCTATACTAGCCCCACAGGGGGAGCCCATTGCCACCCCAACTCTTTGTAGGTAAAACTTGTCACCGAACATAAAATAATTGTTAAACAGTATAATTTCCAATAATTCATTGACCAAGGAAATCTCATTAGTAGGAGCCCCTTTCTTCTTTAATAAAAGGGTAACCCATTCAATTCCCAAGTCTTGTGGAATAGAGGTATATAAATCCTTTACATCCACTGTAAGGAAATTATAACTCATGTTGAACTCTAGATTATCTAAACTCTGGAGAAATGACCATGAATCCTTACAAATTTGGCTTTCCTTCCCAACATATTTTTGCAAAATTGAATCTACAACTTTTGCGCAAGAATAAATCGGGGAACCCCTGCCATCAACCAATGGTCTAAGAGGGGGATCAGTTATATTTTTGTGTATCTTTGGAATGCCAAAAATGCAAGGATATTTAGGATATAGAGTATACATATAATTATAAATGTTTTGTTCAATTCTTCCTTCTATAAACATTTCTTCCAAACTACTCTTTATAGAATTATATGCACCATTGACTTCTGACCTAGAACTCAGTACATAAGCAGGACTATCCAAAAGCAAAGTCATCCTTTCTAAATAATCAAGGTTGTCAAACACCACAAGTCCACCACCATTATCGGGTTTACAAATACGAACATTTTGTGATTTAATGTAATCTAGGCAGTCTTGTTCGAACTTGCTGACACTGTTGTCCCCACTAAAAAAAGGCTTACTGTTCAAAAACCGTCTAAAATCCAGTTCACATAATTGCTCAAATACTTGCTAAAGTGGGTGCAATGGTGGATTAAATGTACTTGAAATATAGAATTGGTCCTCATTGGACATTCTAGAATTTGCTCCCATTATTAATGTAAAGTTTAACTTTCTAGAAAAAGTTTTGAGGTCAATTACAGTTTTCACCAAGTTGAATATTTGAACTGGAACATATGTATAGCCTTTAGCAAGGAAGTCAACAATATCCGGTGGGATAACTGCCGATGAAAAGTTATAAACTTTAAAATCTCCTGCCTGATTAGTAATTATTACAGAGGTAGTGTTATTTACTACCTCGGTCATCGCAAAGTCATTATTTACAATAAATAGATCAATTGC
Source organism: Protopterus annectens (assembly GCF_019279795.1). Taxonomy (NCBI): domain Eukaryota; kingdom Metazoa; phylum Chordata; order Ceratodontiformes; family Protopteridae; genus Protopterus; species Protopterus annectens. The sequence continues at coordinate 615,592,973 of NC_056745.1, forward strand.
ATTAATGCCAGGGTGCTCATCAACCTCAAATATTGAAAGATAATCTATACTCATGTCTTGTGTTTGTTGAATTTGTGCTGGTAATTGTGTGGCTGTGTATTGTTCCGCTGTTTGGGTCTGGCACGCATCTGATTGACCAAAGGAAAATTTCCATTCTGGTTTTGATCCAAATTAATATCCTTATCATTACCACGGTAACGATGTTGGAATCTTTCACTTCTCCTTAATTCAGGTTGTTTATCCTGACTGCCATTAATCTGTAATTTAGTTTTATGTTGATTTAAGCCATAGAGTTGTGCTCCGAAACTGTTGTTGATTAACAGACACTAAATCTGGTGCCGTTGTATTATTGTCATTGTAGATATTATCAAGAAGAACTGGGGCTTGTTTCATACTAATTCTAACATTTATGTCAAGATGGGTGAAAGTCCAAATGTTATTTACAGGAAGGGACACAATTTGAAAAATTTACTTAAGCGACAATCTTTAGTCCCTCCAAAAATTACAGGGATGTTTAAATGCCAAGATTGTAAATTTTGTAAATTTGTGGATAATATATATTCCTTGTCGGTTAATGGCTATAACACTAAATTTAAAGCTAGGTTTAACTGTAACACAAAAATGGTTGTTTACATAGCGAAGTGCCAGCGATGCCCTGCATTTTATGTGGGCAAAACGGAGCGGCATCTTCGAGAAAGGATATATGAGCATCAATATGCCATCAGTAAATTGAAATTGGAGAACGCTTTAGCTAAACATGTTCAGCAGTATAGTGATCATAGTTTCAAATACTCAGTTATTGACCATGTTTATTTGGATAAAAGACAGGGTCCAGTACCATTAAAGCTAGAAGAGCTTGAATTACAATGGCAGATTAAGCTTAATGCTTATAACTTTCCAGGGCTTAATGACACTTGCTCTATTAGCAGTGTGTTAAAATTAAAAAGTCTGAAATGCTGATGTTTTCACTTATTATTTAAATCACAATGATATTTTTAACTGATTTTCTAAGTTTAGTTGGCATATTTATATTAGTTTTTTTCGTATTATTTACTAGGCATTTATATATAGCTTTACTAGCCATAGATTATGCTTGTATTTTACATTATTCCAGCTGTTATTTATATATGTTGGTTTTATGTGTGTATCTATATATATATATATATATATATATATATATATATATATATATATATATAAATATATATATATATATATATATATATATATATATATATATATATATATATATATATAAATATATTTTCTATCATAGTATTAATTTATTAGAAACTGAGTGTTATTAGTTTAAGAATGAAATATAGGAACAATTTCATTACTTTTTTGTTTATAAAGTAACTGTTGTCACCTTATTGAGGCTTTTAAAGTGCCTGTAACTTTAAATTTAAATTTTGAATCGAGTGGCGGGTTTCGCTTGATTGGTGGTATATGTAGTATGCCGCTATATATCTGTACTTGGTAATGTACTTGTTTCTTTGTTTCTGAAGAAGTTAGCTTATTAAGCTAATGAAAAGCACTTCAAATTATATTTAAGTTTTTAATAAATTTAAGTTTTAGATCCTCCTCGCTAGTTTGTGCTTTTGCCGCACAGTACCTGTTTTTTATTTGCAGTTTTAGTATTTGTTGATTCTGAACTTTAACTTTATCTTGCATCACTATTGGAACTCTTCTTGCTAGTCTGACTACTGGAGCGATCTCTTGGTCTACCTTCATGGAATACACACCTGGAATTTTTCCTACCTTTTATCAAAAACATCAGCATACTACTAGAAAATGGCTTCGGAGAAATTCTAACTCGGAAATGCACTTATATGATGAACTTCTTTAGCAAAAGAAAGCAAATTCATTCTTAAACTATCTTTGAGACCCAATAAAGATTGCACTGGTCTTCGGACTATGTAGAATAACAAGTTGTAACAGTTCTCCGCCAAATAACATGAAAGTATCACTAAACCTTTGCTTTGAATTTCTTCACCTCCATAAGCAACAAGTCCCGCACCACTGGCAACATTGAGTTGTTCATTAGCTCTCACTCTAGCAAATGTGTCTAACATTACACTTTGAAACAGTGTGTACTTTGTGCTCTGTGGATTTTCCATTAATCTGGACAGTACAAAATCCTTCACTTCTTGCTAATAAGTTTACTGCATCAGCTCTTTCACCAAGTACTGATACTCCGTCCACATAGAAAGCTGACTACTTCGGCCTCTACTTGATCAACTTGCCTTTTTGTGTGACCTTTCTTTACAACTATGTGAGGCTTACTCGATTTGCAAAACTTTTGGAAATGATTCAATTTTTTTACACTTGTGACATTGCTGACTATATGCTAAGCAGTTCTTTCTTTTAGACTCATGGTTCATACCACAATTGTGACAGTTAACAATAAAGCTAGATTTGGATTTTGTTGCTTCACGTTTGTGTTGCACTGAACTGGAGATGGAGCTTACACCTTTCTTAGAACTTTCTGGAAAGCTGCATGCCTTCCTTGGAAATGCTGTAGCTGCCACGTGCTTAGGACTGTTCTTGTTTGCCAAGTGTTAAATATTATCTACATGCACTATGGAACCAACTGAAACAATGCTCTTGTCACTTGCAAGCATACTTATGTGTTTTTCTGTCACCTCATGGATTTGACAAATCTCTACGGCTTTGCTCAACATTAAATCACTGTCATGAAATAAAATCTTTCTTAC